>NC_056736.1:685331281-685441281 GCF_019279795.1 Protopterus annectens | reverse complement strand
GAACTAGTGATATTAGGTGGACAGGTGGCGGAATACACGTAATGACTAATGACAACATGTATAAGTCATAAACAGCATGTACCTCAACAAATGTGAATGAATACATATGCCTTGGGGTTGTCAGTGTGTCAGGTTAATAGAACCAATCATCTAAATGTGTCCCTCACGGTGTTATGCAGTGTCCCTGATTCAGTGTTCATTCTCCCTCATTCGTATGTGAGGTCTGCTAGTGACGGAAAGCGCATATTCCGCCGACTACCTTAGGTAGATGATAGCATAATAGGTTGGGGTTACCACCTGTTCTCCTTTGCAAAGGACACTCCCCTCTGGGCAGTTGTGTCCTGCAAAATGAATGTTATTATGGCACATGGCCTGTGATTTTGGGCAAAGAATCCATATATTGTCTGTAGTGGTTGCATAAAATGATTATGTTGTATCTGAAACACCTAGATGTTATAGGAAACAGTATTAGCAACTATAATGCTACAAGAATAACCTTTACTTATGCAAACCAGTGAAGTAGTCTATTTTCTACTGGCTGTGGGTATGTGTTGCCTTGCCAAATCTGACATCTCTACATATAGGTCCTATAGGGCTGCCACCTTTCTAAATGGCCAAAGTGGGACCTGCTCCGTAGAAATGTCAGACGTACCAGGTCAGAACATACCTACAGCCATGCATAGTACAGAATTATACGTATTAGCACAAATCAAAGCTTAGTCTAGCAGCAGTCAAGTTGCTTATGCTATTTCACATAACATATAGAAATGCCATTTATACAATAACTGTTACATGCAACTATTAGAGAAACGTAGAATATAATATTGTCCTGTAATCAGGACATTTGCTATGTCTAGATTATTTTTGCATGACACATACGCCTAAGGAGGGACTGTCCCACGCAAAGTGGGACAGGTGTTAATCCTAAAGTCTCACCTCGGCCAATTTAAAAGGTGGAAAACCTACAATAGGTATGCGGTAGCATGACCCGGCAGACGGATGTGGTTCCCAAAACACATTTACTTGTCTGCATTGCAGCATATCAGTTCACATGTATCAGCCAGATGGGAGCAGATTGTATGACTGGATGGACCCCACCCAGTTTGGGTTTGTGAAGGGCCGATCTTGTCTCCTGAACCTGATTGACTTCTTTGAATCAGTCTCCAGAGCCATGGACAAGGGTAAGGTGGTCCACACAGCCTATCTAGACCTTGCCAAGGCCTTTGACACCATCCCCCACTCTGGAATCATAGATAAACTTACTAAGTTGGGCATTAATCCCTATGTCACCCAATGGGTTGCTAAATGGCTTACTGATAGAATCCACACTGTAAAAGTAGCCGACTCCAAATCCAGCTCCAGACAAGTGACAAGTGGAGTACCTCAGGGTTCAGTTCTGGGGCCGCTCTTGTTTGGCATCTACTTCTCTGAAGTACAGGTCAACACTAAGGGACTCTGGCTAACAAAGTTTGCAGATGACTGCAAACTGGAAGCCATTATTGAATCCCCAAATGATGTGGATACTCTACAAAAGGGCCTTACAGAAACAGATGCTTGGTGCCAGAGCCATGGGCTCAAGCTCAATGCCAAGAAATGTATTGTTATCCCTTTGGGAAAAAACATGTATCCATGAATTACCATATAAGTGGCAGTACACTAAACACAGAAAGTGTGATAAGAGACTTAGGGACACAGGTGGACAGTGGTCTCACCTTCGATAACCACATCGCCACAACAGTCAGGAAATCCTTCTATGTGGCACACCTCATCACGAAGGGCTTTTCATCCAGAAAAAGGAGGTCATTGTCCCACTGTACTCATCCCTCATTAGACCCATTATAGAATGCAACGCCCATTTGGTATGTACCTCTCAAGATATCTGCAACAAATGGAAAGGCCTCAGAAATACCTCACTAAAAGAATAACAGGCCTAAAGCAGATGCCCCACGCTGACCGCCTTAAAAACTCCAGCTATACTCTGTCGCATATCGCCTACTCAGAGGTGATCTCTGCTTAACATACAAGGCCATGTCAAACCCAGAGCTGTTGGACATGCTACACTTAAAGAAATCCCAATCCCTCAGAGCTACACGCCCAGGGATCTAAACCTTGTCATCACAATAAACAAAACATGCTGGAGGGATAGGTTCCTGACCCAGAGACTCCCCAGACTCTGGAATAGATTGCCCATACATGTCAAGCAGAGTGCCTCTTTGGACCTCTTCAAGAGGAACCTTGACGATTGGATGGGAGAAAGGAAATTCACCCCAGGGATCACATCAGTCGCCCTGCTAGACAGGGGTCCAGGAAAGTAAATAATGTGGGAAGAAATAGCCAGGGAATTGTTATGGCTAGGCTTGTATAGGCCCTAGGGCTGATAGCCTAGTACCAACCTATGAACCTATGAACCTATGAGGAACACGCATATAATATGATTAACTCACTGGACAGGCCGCCGATTCCGTATAGTCGAACGCCATGCCATTGCCTAATGGTCAGTCATACCCGATACTGTAATCATGTAGTCCAATGTAATAGGCATCACAAGGGATCACGCCCACCCAGCATGAGTGAAAATGCAAGCACCAATGTCGGTGCATGTGCAAGTGAGGGAGCGAGTGGGTGTAAGCGTGTTTGGCTACCAGTATGCGAGTACTGCACTGTTAAAGAAATGTGGAGTCTAAACAAGTATAAGAAGCTGTAACCAGAGGTCAGCAGTGCTTAACACAGGGCAAACCCATGCACAACTGCTCCCAACTGCTGCAATGTGCCTTACTCACTCCGTATCCGATGGCCTTGTTCTGGCCGCAAACAAAGAACCGTCCTTTGCAAGTGTTGTTAGCAACACCCTGCGCACACAGCTAATGTGAATTACCAATACACCAAGGCAAATATACAGAGAATAGACAGTACCACACACATACCATACAGCACAGTCATCCAACAGTATAGCAATGTACTGGCAGATATGTCCAGACCACTGGTGTTTGCAGACCTGGCCGTCTTGTGTTTACATGTGTGAGCATGCCTAGTATGACCATTCCGCATGTTGTCCACTGACATTGCCATCATACCTTCATGTGTTTCAGCATGCCCAGTATGGTCAACTGGATCGCATGTGTTACATGTCCAGGTAGTCAGTACTGTGGTGCCGACCTCTGCATTGTACACTGACAGGTGGCATGCTGTGTCTGCAGGGTATCCATCGGTCATGTGGCATTCACTGTAGCTACATTTCTGCACAGCGTGGGGGGACATCCGACTGTATGCACCGTGGGGGGGGGTGCACCTGACTGTTGCATGTGTACATTGGAAGGGGGGCACAGCTGAGAGTTGTACACTTTTGCTACTACTGTACTGGTATGTCAGGTACTCCATTTCAGTATGTGGACCCACCTAATGTGCTGGCTAGAGGCATGCCAGTGTACTCCAGATCTTAGCTTTAATTACCAACATATTAGTTTCAGATGTCCTAGCCTTCACAACCTACATCCAACTGCCTGGCCTGCTGTAGTCTGTCTCTGTGTGTCTGTGGGGAGGGTCATCCACTGGGCATATTCAGAGGCCATTGTACAGCATTTGTCTGTGTTGGTCTACACCTGTCCAGCTGGTTGAGACTTGTGTGGGCTGTATGGACACACATGATGTTCAGCCCCCATTACCCTGCAGTGGGTTAGGACACCCTGTGTACTACTGGCTAATATTGTGACCCCGGTATGTACTACAGATGTCATGGTACCACTATGGATGTCTACTGTCCGCTGCCTTAACATTTGGCCACCATATTCCCTTGCATGCTCACATCCATACCATAGCTACAGGTAACAACACATTCTAATACAATTGGTAGATTGATTGACTTACCTTGAGGGTGTGCCAGACCTGAGGATGGTGCTGGAGGTCTGCCTATGTCAGATTCACACAGTGCACTTCCTATACATGGCTGAGCACAGGTAGTGTCATGTTTGGCATCCCTTTTACTGTCTGTATGAGTCAGAGAGGATGACATTCCCTGGGTACCTACTGCATCAGTGCATATGCTATGCATTGCCTCTTTGCCAAGGCCAGGTCATACTGGGCATGCCTCCTTCTACCTACTGGGTCAGGCTCAGGTAGTTCCTCCTCCGAGTCACTCTGTGCCTGTACAGGCCTTGGCATTGGTGGATGGCTGTGTGGCCCTGCCCCATGCTGTTCCTGCTGCAGCTGTTTCCGCAGGATCATATTGTGTAGCATAGCACATACCATAACAATTTGGGTGCATGTAGCTGGTGAATACTGCAAGGCTCCACTGGATGTGTCCAGACACTGGAACCATGACCTGAGCATCCCAAACACACACTCAATTATATGTCTTGCCTGTGCGTGTGCCTCATTATGGCGTAGTTGTTCAAGTGTGTGTTTATTTCTGATGGGTGTCATCAGCCACAGCTCCAGTGGGTACCCAGCATCCCCCACTAGGTGACCATAGGGGATGTCCATATTGGCAAAGGTGTGGTACAGCTGCGTCAGATGCCATATATCGGAATCGTCATAGCTTCCAGGGCAGCCAGCACACACATTCAGTATAATGCCCTGGGTATCGCATATGACCTGGCAGTTGATGGAGGGGATGCCCCTGCGGTTAATGTAGGCCCTACCCTGCTCACCGGGTGGTACTTTGATGCATACGTGCGTGCAGGCTATAGCACCCACTACCCCAGGGTAGTCTGCTATTTGGTGAAAGAGATGCATATTGCTGGTCAACACCTCACGTGACACACCCGTGAGCTGTCTACAGCAAACATCCATCTGCAAAGATGGCCCACCACTTTATGTCCACACATCCGTCCATACCTGATGTACATCTTACCGTACTGTCAGTATTTCACCATATACAGCCACAAGCCGTCCTACCATAACATGTGCAAATACTAAGCTATGTTTCTGTTAATTGAAGGGAAAGACATACAACCTACACAGCGGTCAGGGTGTCACTGACTGTAAATCACTTGGCACCTGTAACACTTAAGACCTCCTGTGTGCATATATCAGCACAATTGCCAAAGGTAGCATTGGTACACATTGTAATGCGGGCAATACTGCTGCATGTCTGTCATACGTATCATAAGATAGCAGGTGTTTGATTCACAGTACTGCCATGTGTGTTTGCTTGTGTGTCCATATATGCCACATATGGTGGGGAATACATCCCATTTGTTACTCACACCCCTGTACACTGTTGTAGAGATCTGTACATACTGCAGTGTAGAAAGCAAGACATAGGTAGGGGTGGGGTGTGTTTCACATACATGTGAGCTATCTGTATAGGTGCATTCAATTGCGGACTCCACAGTGTGTGTGTGTATGTATGTATGGCTGTCTGGTCCATGGAGTGAGGATGTATGTTAACATAGAGAACAGATAGGACCCCTAACCCCTCCAGGTGATGCAATCTACTACCCTGGTGATGCCGACGATCTTAGGCATTACTGACATGTACATGTACCTGTACATGTTCATTCTCTGTGTCGCGTCATGTGGGTGCACAGTACTATAATGGTGATTACCACATGGGCAGGGGTCCTCACCTCAACACTGTCAAGTGTGTGTGTGTGTTACAGTGTCATTGACCCCGTGAGTGTGGGCGTGTTACTGTGTGTCTGAATACATGCGTGCGAATACCTGTGTGTGTGTGTGTGTGTGTGTGTGTGTGTGTGTGTGTGTGTGTGTGTGTGTGTGTGTGTGTGTGTGTGTGTGTGTGTGTGTGTGTGTGTGTGTGTGTGTGTGTGTTTGTAGTTGTGTGTTCTCATCCTGTAATGTGAATGTGTATTACTGCTACACAGTGAGGCCTCAAGCTATCAACTGGCCTCTACCCTTGTCATCAGATAGACCGCTATGTAAACTCCCCGCCCCATGTAACTGTACCTGTGATGTCACCCGGTATGGATGTCATGTCTCTAGCCACTGTAGCTTAGTACACAGCTCCCATGCTCCTGGATCAGTAGATGTGTAGACATCTTTGGAATGTCAGCCTTTCTAACAGTGAGGTTAAAGCTATGAATAGCATGCTGGTATTGCCATACATACCTGTGAGTAGTCCACATTTACACATGGGAAACTGCAAACACTGGCACTAAATGGCACATGCAATTAGACCTGAAGGAGGGAAGCAGGACATCATTACCAACATACTGTCACTGTTGTTACCAAGACACATACTGTGAACAGAAAACACTGCATTCTAAACCTGTACTACATGGTATGTCTGCTGCTTGTCAACAGTACACAACAATTGTAATCTACACTTATCTCACTATTCTGTTCACCCTGTGCATCAGACCATATGAGCATGTCCCTGCATCAATGGTGTGGATGACAGGGATGCAGCACAGGCATCATCATATGCACAGGGTGATAATGTTTGCCAGGGGCCTAGGCTGCACCAGTGGATGACATCATGTGTGTGGGTTAGGGCCTGTGATCTAATTGGCCATGTGTGGTTGTTATGCATGTGAGTGTTGCGGTTCCCTACAGATGTTTCTGGTGTGTGCGTGTATGTGTGCACATAGTTTTGCCATATGTCTGGCCTACACAAGGGTATTATTGACAGCTCCAGACAGCACAGACCAGGTTTTACAGCTCACAGTGTCCAGCTCGGGCCACATGACCTGTGCCTGTCAGCGGTTGCACGGGCACTACCAGGCAGAGGTGCAGATTGGGTACTGTCCGATGACACATGTCCACTGGAACCATGTCCCCATTGGGACCATCCAGGGCCACGTCTACATGACCTGCTGTGTCCTGGTGTGGACAGCACAGCTCAGGCTGCACTGCTGCTGCTACCGCCACTATGGGAGCAGGCATGTGAGGTAGCTCGTTCACATAGACCTGCACCAGGTGACTTAGCTGGCCTAAGTCCACGTGCCCTACACCTCACTCCTACCAGATGTTCCAGCACAGACAGCTCACACTCATGGATTGTCATGCCACAGTCAAGGATTCCAACCATGTCACCCAATTGTCTGTCCAAAACCTCAGCAATCTGCTGTTGAGCATTTGTCAATGCCTGGATGTTGTCATATAAAGAACGGATAGCAGCCCTCTGAAGCCTCTGCCCTTCTCTGTTCTGCCGTTCAGCACGTGCCTGTGCCGCCATTACAGTCTGAAACATGTGTCTGGTGACACCAGCTGCTGTGCTCTGTCCTGCAGGGGCATGTCGGCCAGAGGTCCTCCTATGAGCAGCACTGGCCACATGCCTGTGTGGCCCATCTCCAGTCATTTGTCTGACACCATGGTGTGAATACACACCTTCCGTAGCCACCACACTTTCCTGTTCCAAGCTACCACATGCTAACTGTCCTTCCTCTCTGGCCACTGGTGATGGGGTATGTGTTGGCATGAGATCTGTGTGCAGGGATGAGGGGGATATAGGTAGAATGGCAACCAATGGCACAGATTCAGCCCCTGACAACCCTGCCTGTGCCTCAAGCATATGTTCATCATCACTGCTAGAGTCTATGGGGACACTAACATCAGAGGGACCGCAGGAGGGTAACGCACCTACATCACCTGTGAAGGTAAACAAAGACTCTACATTACAATACAGACAGACACACACACACACACACACACACACACACACACACACACACACACACACCATTCATGTGACTTGACAGAAGGCATGCAACATGCATGTGATACAGCAGACATCATGCAGCTCAGACAATAATAGTGGTAGTTATCATGCATCCCTGGATTGCACACAACAGCAAGCATGTGTCATAGCAGAAGCCATGCATTTCACGCAATCATGGTAATAAGCATGCATCCCTGTGTTACACCATGTGGACCAGCACAGGTTAACAGTACACATGGCTGATGTGTGGCATATAAAAACCGAAAAACACGTAGATGTGTGAATCATTCACAGGGCAACCACGACCTTAAAAACTCCTTTCAAGATAACACTACTTAAAACTTTAAAACTTTAAGCGTACTGCACGAAGGTAATGAATCAACAAGTAATTTTATTTTATAGCGAGCGCTTTCACCAGTATGGCTTCTTCAAGCTTTACACATCACGAACTGCATAGGTATTCAAATACTGCTACCAAAGCAGCAATTGGTTTACGTCAGTAATGACATCACCACTAATCCAACAAACTATCTATAACCACTTTACAATTTAAAAGTTAAACCTCAACATTTTGAATTCAAAAACTCATATAACAAATGCGCACTAAATACACATATAACAGATGCGCACTATATGCTTCTCTAACTTAATGAACTCATATCATAAAACTGTAAATATACACATATAAAAACCTTAAAAAACATAGACATCCTCATCATTTAAACTACGTGAATAGTATATATGGGTATATAACTAAAAATATTATGATAATCAATACAAAAACAAAATAAATACAAATACATATAAATTTACATTAAAATACACATTAAAAATCGACCTTTCAGACCTTCTAATCTTAAATACTTCATGTTGTACACATAAAAAATATATATAAAAAACTCAAAAAATATATATATAAAAACATACTTAATAGAAGTTTTTGACATAGAAGGTTACAAATTTATTCATATATATCTCAGGGTTTCATTACTTTAAGCCTTCTGTTCCTAAGAACCGGCTTTAAGTGAACTTTATCATTCAATCCTGGTTGCTTATCAGCTCTACACCTTACTATCCACTTAAGTTCACATTCCTCTATAAAATTATTAAAGTCTCCCCCCCCCCATATTGGGATTGAGTACTTGTAAAACTGCAAACTTAAAGGTATAATGTTGCCCTGCTGTTAAATTATGCTTAGCAAGGGCATTGACTTCATGTCCAACACGTATATGGTAGACATGTTCACATATCCTTTCGCGCAACTTTCTAGTAGTCTTACCTATAATAAAATGCCTGGCATGATATACACCTAGCAAGATATATAACCGACTCCGTCTGACAATTAGCAATTGCTCTCAGTTGGAAATCTCGATGTATAGAAGGATGTACAAATTCTGTCCTAACATCAATAAACTCACATTGTTTACATTTACCACAAGGGGTCTTACCTGTGGGTGAACTATCAGTCCCTCTACCAATTCCATTCAATATAAGGGGCCTATGACATAACAATTGCTTAATATTTCTTCTATTCTTAAAATAAAACTTAGGTAGGAGTGTGCCCCAATGTCGATGTACCAACTTTTTAATAACTGGTGTATCTAAGGTATAAAACATGGGTACCTTAAGACATCCTGCTTGTTTATCCAATGTATCAACAGCGGGGTTGTTCTCAAAGGTCAGATCATTAAAACCTGAGAAGTAAGGAGCACCCCTAGTGAATCTGAGAGACTTAGTTTCTGTTAGCACCCTATCAACCTCTGACTGACCATATTTCCTCTCTATCAACCTACCCCTAAGGTCATTAAGTTCCCTTTCATAGCCTTCATCTCGTGGGTTAAGTCTTGATGCTCTAATAGCTTGACCTTTCATAACATTGTTAAATACATAACAAGGGTGCATACTAGTTCTATGTAATGAGGTGTTCCTATAACACGCTTTCCTATGAACACCTGTATTCATAAGGCCACTACTCAATCTTTCTATGTTAACATCCAAAAAATATATACTTTCCCTTGAAAAGGTAGATGTAAACTGTAAATAGTCAGTCAAAGTGTTGATGGTGCCAACAAACTCCATCAGGCCATTATCATCTCCTTCCCATATAAAAAATAGGTCATCTACAAAACGTTTATAAAACCTCACATTTTCCTTAAAAGTACCCATGGGGAACAGAAACTCATATTCCCTACTGGCCATAAAAATGTTCGCATAACTATTTGTGCATGCTGTCCCATGGCAACACCATCATTCTGAATAAAAATATTATTATCAAACATGAAAACATTATTGGACAAAACTGTTTCTAAAAACAGCATTAACAAATCATTTTGCTCAATGTGCATAGATGTAAACCTTGATAAATAGGCTTGTACCTTCTCAATCCCTAAGTCATTCGAAATCATGGTAAAAAGATTCCTAACGTCAAGTGTAACCATAATATAATCATCATTGATGCCCACTGTTCCCATGAAACTGTACAGATCAATTAAAAATTGTTTACTATCCTTTAAAATAAAAGAATTTTCATCAACCACAGGTCTCAAAAAATGTTCCAGGTACAGAGAGAATGGTTCAGTAACCCACCCTCTCCCAGCCACAATAGGACGTAACGGAGGTGCTCTTAAACATTTATGGACTTTAGGCAACCCTTGTATCGTAGGTATTAAAGGGTTACTGACCTTCAAAAACTTAAACAAACTATCAGAGATATCTTTGCTCTTTCTAAGGTCATCCAACATATTGTATATCCTAAAGACCTTCATAATTACTTCTTCCAAAGTGATCTCTGTATAATAATGGTCTTCCCTTAACATACTCAACATATTATTCCCATAGTCATTACTATCCATAATGACTATAGGGCCACCTTTATCTGCTGGTCTAATCACGATCGTATGATCGTTGATCAGACCATTAAGGGCTCTCCTCTGTAGATAAGTGAGGTTACTCTTTTTACAATAGTTACTCTTCTTATTTAAACTATCCATACTATATAAATCATGCTCCACTAACCTCATAAATGTATGTATATATGGATGTAAAGCAGGTACATAAGTACTCGGGGGTTTAAAAACCTCTGTACTACCAGATCGATTACTATTACCAAATTGTAATTTCAACTGTACATTACGTGCAAAAAGTTTGATATCCACAATGTTATCAACAACATCACTTCTCATAGTTGGAATAAAAGTTAAGCCTTTGTTTAGAACCTCCATCTCATATTTAATTAACTGTCTCTTTGAAAGATTGAACACTAGGCATTGCCTACCCATTCCCACATCTTCTTGAGGGTAGGCCCCACATGGTTCCCCCCTGAATTCTTCCTCTTCTGTCTCCCTCTGCTGTAGGAATGTTGTCTCCTCACTTGTGGAATCGGCTCTATTGGAAAAGGGGTGTGATTATGTGTTTGTTGAAACCCTGAGATAGTATTAACAGTAGTCTTTCTCCTAACCACTTGTTCATTGCTCACATTATTTGTATTAATCGTACTTCTAACATTTAAAGGTGCCCCTGGTAAAATTGGGTTAAGTTTATCTGAGGTATCCTCAAGGACAGAAGTAGAGGCATTACTACGACCATGAATATCATGTGTATCTATTGTCTGTCCATCAGTATAATTATTATCTACTGGTGGATTACCAATAGAGGTAGACACCATATCATTCCTAATTACTTTATCATTCACACCTCCATCACACAATATAGGAGCAGATGGAGTTCCAGATATATGTACATTAATACGAGATTCATTATTACCCTTAGGCCAAGTAAAGACCTAGCCCAACCTAAAATCTTTAGTGTCTCTATGAATCTTGTTCTTCTTCTGCTCCAATAACTTCTTTTCATATAGCAATACACTGTCCAAAAGTTTATCTATTTCCAATTCAGCCTTAGGCCCTGTATACCTCCGTGCTAATGTCTGTTGATGCTCTATTATACGTTTCCTTAGGAGTTCCTCCTCAGGAGTAAAAAAGTCATTCATCAGCCGCATATAATTAAAACTCAGTTCCAAGTTCAGTTGCTGCCACTTGTATAAAAGCTCTGGATGGAGATTAAACACCTTAACCATTAGGCCACCCTCCCAACCTGAAATTAAGAACCCTCAAAGATAGGGTGTCAGTCAGTCTGCTTTCCTTATCATTTGGTAAGGGGTTCTTGGATGCATGCCCACCAGCTCCCTTGACATTTTGTAGATATCACTCCACCACTGTGTTCTTTAAAGTTTTTTTTTTTATGGAACCCCAGCACCTTATAGAAGCAGTCAGGCTTCCTAGGGGGCAAGGAGAATGGAGACAGGGTGCAATAATATGTCTCTGGACATATCACCCATAGGGGCAAGGAGAATGGAGACAGGGTACAATAATATGTCGCTGGACATATCAGTCAAGACATCATGCACTGAATGGGGTCAGAAAGTTGAGAAGCTCTCTGTAGTGAGTCTTGAAGAATTCCTTAGAATCCCAGGTGAAGGCTTCCTCTGTAGTGAGTTTTCAAGAATTCCTTAGATTCCCAGGTGAAGGCTTCCTTCATTATATGAAGTATGTCTCCAAAAGAAAAATCCTCAAGAGGTGAAGCTGAGGATAGAGTGTCATATGAATCACAGTTTTAATAAATCTGAGGAGGAAGGAGTTCCACATAAGCTAATTTCTCCTCATACTCTGATTTGGAGCAATCTAAACCTCACTGGGGAAATGTCCTTTTTCTTTTCCCAGGGGATGTTCCTGGCACATGATCCTTTTACAGGGTAGGTTGCCTTCTCCTTATGAAATCCATGAAGTCCTGGGCCAGCCTGACCAATCCTGTGAAGAGACCCAGGATGATGATGCAGTGAATTCAGACAGTGAGGGCAGGGGTAAACCTGACTACTTCTTTGGTTTGGGCACATAGGCCTTAGAGGAAGTAAAGGTCTCAGGTCCCAGGCAGGTGGTTACAACCTCTATCCAGTTTCCAAGGGCATCTTTCCCTACAATAGCTAAAGAGATATCATCCTCACCCTTGGTCACCAGAACTCATGTGCTGGAAGCCATGGCCTATTAGTAGCTACAGACCAAACTGACATTGGTCTGGTGTTGGTCTGTGAGATGTGGGTCTGAGTCATTGAGTCATTATGGCCTCAGGAAGGGTCATGCTAGAAGAATCAGGCTTAACACATGTCAGACAAGGCGGCTGTAAAGTAACCTCACCTGCATTGGTGACATGCATTTTTGTCAAATTTCCAGATACATAAATATCCTCTCCTCAAGATCCTTCGGCTACAGTCATTTATCCTTACATTTATTAGGGATAACAGCCTGGGAACTGATGGACAACAAAGTATACAAAGGCCCTGCTCTAATGGAATCCACGTGCTACTGAAGGGACTCAGCCCTAAATTTAATAGTTTTGAAATAAACCTTGCACAGAACAGACAATTAGAAATGTCATGCTGTGAGCCTAACCAAATCTTTGTGGGGAATCTACTTTCCAAAAGAAATACAATTACTAACTTTCTTGAGCATTAACAGTGAAGATTCACAAAAGGATTGTACCAAACAGGGTACTTATCTGAGGGTTCTTAATGCTCTGGTAATTCACATTGATCGAAGAACTGACAAAGCTAAGAAATGCATTGTGGATCATTGGATTACATGGCAAACAAGAGCTGAATATGTTGCTGGCTGATGCCCTCTTTATACACCAATGGACAGAAGTCGGTTAGCAGCAGACATCTTCTAACTGGGAGATGGTGAAATACTCTGCATGGCAGGAAGTCCCAAGACTCAGTAGTGCAGCACTGACAATGATGAATATCCTCTATCATGGTGATGGGGATGGGCTGCAAGCTTAGGCAGCCCTAGTGTGATTTATAGGGATGTTATGAAGGTTATTAACTTGGCTTTCCTGATACACATACACTAAATCACCAGAAAATCCAAGTTCCATGACAATGAAACAAAATCTGTCATATTCATCTTTTCTGATGCAAAAAAGCTTTTTTTTTTTGTGGTGAATCACAGTTGTCAGCTCCCCATAAAATCATCAGTGCTGTAAACAAATGGCCAAATCACCTTTCCATCTTTACTGTGCTAGTAGAAGTCAGCAAGATCAGCCTCTAATGCCTTTCCACTAGTATTAAGCATGACATCTTTGACATGACTGCACCAATTCATTAATGCATATTTTTAGTTTATAAAATGTCTCCTTACATTCTCCTTCATAGAAAGGGCAAACCTGGATGCCACAAAAAAGTTCAACTGCCTGCAGTTCAGTTCCCTATAAGGAAACTGAGTTAATGTCTATGCAGTGTTAACCCCCACCATTTTCTCCACTTAACCCCCACTATTTTCTCCACTTAACCCCCACCATTTTCTCCACTGAGAAGCAATTTCAGTGATTCTAAGGAATATGCAGAGTGTCTTTAGGAATATCTCAAATTCTCCATCCTTGAACCCTATAGCCACTAAAAAAAGCTTTGACAGGATTACTTTAATATGTCTTTTAGAATGCATAACCATCTCATGTAACACACTTTTAATATCCCGCATCTTTTAGCTTTTTCATAGCCACCGTTCTTTTTCTATTAGTTATTTTTCATTTAAATCCTGAAAACAGACATACTCTATTCAAGCATATCTTCAGGACGTGGGTTGTCTTATCTACCGATCCAATAAAAAACATTATTTTGGCCCTCAGTGGATCATATGAGCTTACAATCCCAACAATTTCTATTGATTTGATTTAACACACATTATACCAGTTTCTTTACTTACCTTTCACACTTCCTGAATATCCGAAGAGTTCTGTTGTAAGGGAAATGCCACTTTAGTTATGGACATGACACTTTACCATAAGTTCAGATGAAGGCTTGTATGCTGCTTCAATGTCTACAGATGCAACACATTTGCTGCCTGTTTAGCAGTATGATCTATAGCAACATGTTAGTGTTTTGTGTTAGCTGCCTGTGCTTCACTCTCCCTGCTCATTATAAGATCTTTACTTTCAAAGTCTGCATTTGCTCTGTGGATGGTTTCCATCATTAAGCAGTTTTCTGAAGAACTCTGCATTTTTCTGTGTACTTGGTTTCCAGAGTCTCAAACGACACACACACACACACACACACACACACACACACACACACACACACACACACACACACACACACACACACGCACACACACACGCACACACACTCACACGCACACACACACACACACACACACACACACACACACATCTCTTGAAGATTGCCAGTCTTTTGTGGTTTATTAACATTACCCCAGCCTCACATCCTTCACCTGCTGAAACAACTCCTTATGTAACACTCTATAAATCTGTTTCAGAAAATGCTCTTTGAATAGCATTAAATGCTAGGAGATGGAGTACCACCAAAACACTCTGCATTTGAAGGTACTACAGTGTTTATTAGTTATCACTGATGAAGATCTGGATTTTGTTCAGCTGATATGGAACACTCCATGTACATTATGCATGGAGGGTTTTGAAAAAGAGGGTTTTTGAATCACACTTGCTGTTATGTACTACTTTTGACTTATTGAACCCATAAACCATTGCTAATATTTTAGACATCATATTCAGCACCAGCTTTAAGCTTTCAATAAATAAATATGCTCCACTTTCAGATCTAACGACAAAGTACTTTGTGTATCTGTTTATTGAAGCAGCCTGGATAGTGATTTAGTGTTTAGTTCCTGTAGAGGTTATCACGAGTGCAATGAAAGAGGTGGGATGATTTAGAGAATCACTTAAGAATTTCAGCCCATCTTTTCAAAATTTTCTAAGGGATTCTCTAACCCCTCATCTAATTTTGGCAAAAAACAAATAAACAGTCTCAAGAAAATGTGAGCAAACAGACATTTAAGATGAAATGGTAAGAAGGGTTCAAAAACAATCCAGGAGCTCCCCAAAACCAAGGACAGTCAAGTCAGAATGTCTATTCTAGGAGAACTTACTCCTACATGGCAAGCCCTTTTCCCTTCTAGAAGTCTGAATCTCCACTTTTCTGTTTGACAGCAGTTATGAAGATCTTTCATTAAGGTTCCAGATGACAATGGAAGGAATTTCCTCCTTTTCATGGGGTAAATCCTCATCCACCATACCAGACTCTTTATATTTTCTCCTGCACTTTAACATATGATGTCCCAGGGAGTGATAGAACTGGTTCATCCTTCCTAGATTGAGAAAGGCTTTTATTAAAGGATGAACTCCAGTTACAGCTCCTTGCAGGCTACAGATTATTTATATGTTTACATATTTAGATGACTTGCTTATCTTTGCAGAGACTCTTTTAAAGTGTCAGGAATCTCTCACTTGGGTGGGAGATTGCTTATACAAACTGGGGTTCCAAGAGAATATTCAAAAGTCCTTTTTGACTCCTTCACACAGGATTGTGTTCAAGGGGAGTCAGCTAGACACCTCAGTTCAAAGAGCTACTCTACCACAGGAAAAAAAATAAAACGATATCTAAATCTGTTTCTAAGGTTTTCTGCTCAGACTTCAGCCACTGCAAGGGAATACCTCAGGATTTCTGGACTCAAGGAGTCTGTGATTCTCATAATACCCCTGGTAATACTCCACATGAGAAAGATGCAATGGCATCTGGGGTATCTTTAGTCCCAGCACCAACATCCTTTTGTCTTTTCAAATTCCAGTTGTGGGTTTGTCAGAAAAAAGATCACATGGTAGAGACAGCAAATTTCCCTAAATCCATGGCTCCCCTTCTCCCTCATTGCTACAAAGCCGTCAGTCACTATAGATGCTTTGGACCTTGCTTAGGAAGAAGTTCAGGAGGGATAAAAGTGCAAGGTATGTGAAACACCAAGGAAAGACAATCACATAAATATAAAAGGAATACTTGTCCTGAGCAAGGCAATCAACTCTATGGTTCATATTTGGTCCCCAGGACCTCTTCAAGTTGTTACAGTCAATACCATAGTCATGTGGTATATCAACAAGCATGGTGAAACAATGTATTACTGCCTTTGCAGACTAGTCATGTAACTTGGGATACAGTTTCACAGCACAATCTCACTCTACAAGCATCCTACATTCTGTCAGAGCAAAACTGTGTTGCAGACAAGCTGAACAGGACAAGGGCAGACCCTCACAAACTGAAGCTATAGCAGGGGTTCTTCCAAGATTTGATCCATCAGTGGGGGGGGGGTCCTCAAGTAGACCTATTTGCCTCCTCTCTGAACAATCAGCTGGTAATATTCTGCTCCAGGATTCCATGCAAGAGGAACTGGAAGCTAGATGCCTTTTCTTTTCCATGGACATGAATGTTTCTATATGCTTTTCCACCATTTCCATCTATATCTAGAATGTTTCTGAAGATTCAAAAGGAATAACCCAAGATCACTGAGGTGACAACCTTCTGGTCCAGACAACAGTGTTTCTCCCTTCTTTTGGAAATGGCCAGGAACAATTACCACAAGCTTCCTTACAGAATGTATCTACTCATACAAGATCAAGGATGCTTGATACACCTCGACCCCAAACAACTTCAACTGACTGCCTAGATGATAGGGTCTTAATTCCCTTTAGGCACCAGTTTACAACATAACCAGTACACATTCAGGGCTACTTCACTTCTAGTTTTACAGTATGTGTTTGAGTTACTATCCTATGACCTTTCTGTCAAGAAGCATTTATTAGCAATTTCACCACATCTTCCCATAGATCTTCCTCTTTCAATGCATTCTCATGTTAAAATGTTTTGAAAGGGATTTTGCACAGAATGCCTCCAAGAAAACCAGTGGTCCCTCTTTGGTATCTTAATTTTGTGTTAGAGAAACTAACACTTACTACATTTGAACCAGCAAACCTGGCCTACTTGAGGTTCTTGACATGGGAAACAGTTTTACTGATTACTCTGATATCTGCAAGAAGGGTATACAAGTTGCAAGCTCTTATGTTGCGTCAACCCTATCTTATTTTCCACTGAGACAGATGTAGAATAGAGCATGTGTTGTAACTTTAAGAAGCATTTCAAATATCTCCCAACTGTATAGATTTCCGCAGAATGTTCAGATTTTTGGCTCATATTTTTGGCATGTTCCTCTTTTTTTCCTGGCAAATCACTGGGATGATCTCAGGATTGTAGTCACTAAATAATGACATACATTTGAGTTTCAGACTTCAAATCCTTCAGAAAATGTATATTAAAACAAATCCTGTTACTCTAGCAACTTTCTAAGTTTATAAGAGCAATATTTCAAATATGTCCCTGTCTGTACCCCCACTTTGTCAAGCTTTGTACAGATTTTTTTGCATTAAGAGGTTGAGAGGTATGGGCACATGCATATAAATAGAGAGCACGTGCAGCCAGCGTGCCATTTTGAAAGAACAGCCAGAGTGTTAACATGTATGAGTGCAGTAGTTAGTCTGTTTATAAGTTTATTTTAAGTTTACATTACTAAGCCTCAATCCTGATGTGTTTGTATATAATGAAGCTGTTTGAGCCGAACCCACAACTGTTTGTCTGTTTTATCCTGACTGGACGAGTGACATGGTGCCAGAAGCGGGATGTCTAAATGACATGGTCTTACAACTAGCATACTTTAACAACATGGCACCAGAAGTGGCGTATTTGAAGAACATAGAGTTAGACCTCTCATCCTAGCCTACTCAAATGATTAAGAAAGGTCAGAAATGAATTTCAGGCAATAAAAAACTCACATAAATGATTTATTTTGTAAAGAAAATGATATGAAGCATTTGCAAAGCACAAAATGCATTATTAATCAAATGCAAAGCACAAGATGTATTATTAATCAAAAGAAAAGCACAAAACACATTACTGATTAAATGGAATGTTCAAAACCATGATATATGATATAGTTATTCAAAATACTTATGAGTGCATTCAGAACTATTTCTGATTTGCATAACAAGCATGTTAAAAGTAAAACAGGCACAAGAAAAATATAATGAGCATAGTGAGTACAATAAAAAAGCAAAATGAGCATGGAAAAGCAAAGCGATTGCATATTTTAGTAAACTACCACGTTTTTTGATATGATCTACTATTTTGCATTGACTAAAGTTATTCAGAGTATAAGTAGAGTTGTTCAAAGTATCCAAAATCCAAAAAGTAAACCAGCAAACTGTGAGATTGAAATCATAAATGTATTCAGTAATGCAATGCACAAACAAACAAACCGGTTTCGGCTGGCACACAAAACAGCCTTCCTCAGTGTAAATCAAATCCATTTCAGATAGTCTTTTATACATGCACTTAACTGAATAAGTGTGATTGAGTAATCAAAATTGTTCATTTAATTCAGGTGGAAATAAACCACCCAGTTTAACAATCCATTTTTTCTCCTTTGTGTCAAGAATGGAATGCCACCCCGCTTTGTTGGATTTATTCTCTTCCATGATATCTATAACCATAAAACTAAACTTGGCAGATGAATGCTTTATGGAATGTTTATATAAAGCACTGCTTGTTTTTTTTATTTTTCATGTCACTGGTATGTTCAGAAATTCTCAGTCTTAATGATCGTGAAGTTTGTCCTATGTAAAAGGCGCCACAGCTGCATGTAGCTAAATATATCAGCCATTCGCTACTGCAACTGGCAAAAAAATTAATATCATAAACTGTGCCACAGTTCTTACTTGTAAATTGTTTGGACTTAAATTCCTTATTGCAGTGAGTGCAATGTCCACATGGGTAGCATCCTGTGGGCACCTCACCCGTTATTGTAGTTTGTACCTCCTGATTTGGGGTCCTGGAGTGTGAATGTTTGTAATGGTTGAAATGTGAGGCTAGATTTCTACCCTCACGAAATGAAAAATAACATCTGTCTGGTAGAATATTAGTTAGAATGTGATCACTCTGTAGAATACTCCAGTGTCTCTGTACACTGTTGATTAACAAATCAGAATTCCTACCATAAGTGCATAGTTACAAGTTTGTGGCATAAATTTCTGATGTATATGTGTGTATGTTCATAATTCCAAGGATCTTTATTATTATGTGTTGGCATGGCAGAGGCATTTTGCAGACCCAGTCCACTTGTGCTTAATCATACCACTGGAGAGTATTTGAGTAGGAATATGATATTTTCATACAAGCAGCTTTTTCTGATAAAGATGCACGTATGAGGGCATTCATTTTGCATAATCTAGAGGGGTCAGAAGCTATTAAAAGAAAATGTTCATTTGTGTACGCACCAGCAGTATATGCAGGAGAAGGGGAAAACCGCCATATTGTTGTAAAGCTGAATCAAGGGAGGACCCTGAGTGCTTGAAACATAAATTTAGAGAAATGTGTAACACACAGACAAATGTTACACTGGAGAGGCACTTATTTTATACAAGATACCGAAATCTAGGAGAAACTTTTGCAGCTTACATTATTGACTTGAGAAACAAAGCTAAAACGTGCAGATTTGGTGATTTGAAAGATGAGTTAATAAAAGACAGGCTTGTGTGTGATGTTAATAATGCTGCAGTGAGAAAGATTTTGTTTTGAGACAGTGATTTAATGCTGAACAAAGCTATAGAAATTTGTCAAATATATGAGCTTACAGAAAGGCACACAAATATGCTTGCAAATGATAAGAGCATGGTTTCAACAGCCCCTAGACCAAACGTAGACAGCAAGCAGCACTTGCCTAACAGAAACAGGCCCAAGCACATGGCAGCTGCAGCCCCTGCAGAATTTCCATGGAGGGATCGTACCTTTCCAGCAAGTTCTAAGACTAGCTCAGTAAAATGGACATGCTCAGTGCAGCATAAGAGTGAGTCAGCAAAACCCACGTCAAGTCTCATTGTTAATTGTCATAATCGTGGTGCCAATCACAAATTCAAAAGAGAAAAGTAGTCAGCATTGGTCAGCAATGCCACAAATGCAAAAAATGGAACCACTTTCAAAAGCTTTGTGAATCAAGCAAGTCTCATTCATTAAGAAAGGTCACTCAAAAAAAAAACAAGTTGATCATATAGAAAACTGCAACTCTACCTTCTGTGTAGATGGTGTGTCAGTGGTTGGTGAAAAGGTTAATGCAGTGGATTTCTTGGCAAAGAATGAGGTGTTTTGTACTGTCCTGATTAATGGTAAACCCACAGAGCTCAAAGTGGACACTGGTTCAAAGTGCAATGTTATGTTAGCAGAAACATTTGCTAGAGTAAGAGCTGGTGAACAACTTAATTTGGACAGTTGTGTGAAGCTTGTTGCCTATGGAGGTGAAGAGATTCAAACAGAAGGCTCAGTAGTGCTTTCATGCTATTCAGCTGGGAACAGTTACAGATTGCAATTTTATGTAGTCAAAAGACCTGTGCAGTCATTATTAGGTCTCAGAGACAGTTTAAGAATGAAATTGCTTTCTTTTACCAAAGAAGTCCACCATGTAAACACATGTCCTAGTTCCGGTTTCACAGATGCTATTTTCACAGAGTATGCTGATTTTTTCAAAGACAAGCTAGGTAAATTTCCACTTGTGTACTTCAGAAATCCATCATGTAAGCACATGTCCTAGTTCCAGTTTCACCAATGCTGTTTTCAGAGTATGCTGATGTTCTCAAAGACAATCTAGGTAAACTTCCAGTTGTGTACTCCATGAAATTAGACCCAGAGGTCAGTCCAGTGGTCAGACCAGCAAGAACAGTTCCAATAGCTATGCAGGACAGAATCAAAGTTCAGTTAGATAAAATGGTGCAGCAAGGTGTGATTAGTCCAGTTACAGAACCAACTGAATGGGTGTATTCCATGGTAGTCACTCCTAAGAAAAGCTGAGATGAAATCAGAATATATATTGACCCAAGAGATTTAAACAAAGCATTAAAGAGACCACACCATCCAATGCATACAGTCGAGGAAGTTGTTAACCTCATGCCACATGCTACTGTTTTTTTCCGTCTTAGATGCAAAGAGTTCATTTTGATGAGTAATGCCTGATCACAAATCTTCACTACTGACTACATTCAGCACACCTTTTGGTAGATACAGATTTCTCAGAATGCCTTTTGGAATAAATTCTGCCAGTGAAGTATTTCAGTGTGCAATGCAGCACATTTTTTCAGGCTATCCGTGTGCTATAATAGTAGATGATTTACTAGCTGGAGGCAATGGTGATGCAGAGCATGACAGAAACCTCAGGAAAGTTCTAGAAAGAGCACGTGAAGTGAATCTAAAGCTCATTCCTCTGAAATGTAAATTCAGGCTACCAGAAGTTACTTATGTAGGTCATTTATTTATCAGTTCAGGCTTATGACCAGATCCTTCCAAACAAACAGCTATTCTTGAGATGCCAGCTCCAGACAATGTCCAAGCCTTACAGTGTTTTCTCAGTATGGGTAACTATTTGGGCAAGTTTATACCAGAATTCAGTGAATTATCAGTGCCCTTAAGAGAGCTGGCTCACAAAAATGTTACGTGGTCATGGTTGGAACAACACCATAGAGCATTTTATGACCTGAAACAAAAAATTGCTAGTCCATCTACGTTAAGATGCTATGATATCCACAAACCAGTGATTCTTTCCTGTGACGCTTCAAAGTTCAGTCTTGGTGCAGTTATTCTTCAAGAGAGGAGACCAGTAGCCTATGCATCTAGACCTCTTACCCAAATTGAGATGCAGTATGCTCAAATTGAGAAGGAACTTTGGGCAATTTTATTCCATGATTATATTTATGGCCGAGCTATCCAGATTGAGACTGATCATCAACCTCTAGTCACTGTTTAAAGAAGCATATGCATAAAGCTCCAGCAAGACTACAAAGGATGATGCTCAGATTACAAAAGTACAACTTCAAAATGGTCTACACAAAAGGCAAACTTCTTAATCTGGCTGATACCTTATCCAGACCACACAGAAATGACACAGAAAAGCTTGATGCAGAGAATTTTGACTTCAGTGTCATGGGAGTGTGTAATTTTTCTACCACAAGACTTAATGAGATAAGAGATCATACAAAGACTGATCCCATTTGGCAATAGCTCAACCACTTCATCAATGTTGGATGGCCATCAAAGCAATCTTGTGTCCCAACAGAAGTGCAACCTTATTTTCCTTACAGAGATGAGATGTTGATGGAAGCTGGTATCATTTTCAAAGGTCCTAAAGTTATTGTTCCTACTTCCTTATAGCATGAGTACATCCAGATTTTGCATTGTGGCCACCCAGGTTGTGAAGCTACCAAAAGAAGGGCAAAAGGACTAGTGCTTTGGCCTTCTCTGTCAAAAAACATCGATAAAGTACTTTCATCGTGTTCAGTCTGCAATAGTACTAAACCACATTTGCAAAAAGAGCCACTTCAACTAAACCAGATTCCGAACTACCTTGGTCAACAATAGCCACTGACATATCCGA
Organism: Protopterus annectens; assembly: GCF_019279795.1. Taxonomy (NCBI): domain Eukaryota; kingdom Metazoa; phylum Chordata; order Ceratodontiformes; family Protopteridae; genus Protopterus; species Protopterus annectens. The sequence continues at coordinate 685,418,343 of NC_056736.1, read as the reverse complement.
GTGGAATAGTCAACATTACTTAGTGTTGGTAGACTCTTATTCAAATTGGTTTGAGATTGATCTGCTACATAACCTAACATCCAGTACTGTCTTTACTAAGTTAAAACATCATTTCTCAGTCCATGGTAGTCGACACAAAGTTATGTCTGACAACAGTGCCCAGTTTACCAGTCAGCTATTTCAGAAATTTGCAAAACAGTGGGACTTTATCCATGTTACCAGTGGTCCTGAGTAGCCACAGTCAAAAGGTCTAGCTGAACGTGCAGTACAAAGTGCAAAGCAATTACTAAAGAGGTCAAAGTGTGACAATATCGATGTTTTCTTGAATTTGCTTAATCTCAGATATATACCGCATGACAATTTACTTGGCTCACCTGCTCAGAGACTTTTGTCTAGGTAAACCAAAACAACCTTGTCTATTAGTTCCAGTTTGTTGGTGCCTAATGCTAAAAACACCACAGCAATCAAAGCCCAACTATTCAAAAAGCGTTCATTTCAGAAGTCCAACTATGACAAAATGAGCAGATTTTTTCATCAATTAAAAGAAGGAGAGATAGTGAGGATACAAACAGCGAAAGGTTTTGATCAAATTGGTCGTGAGACATTTATGTGCTGAGCTGAGACCTTACTTAGTGGAATCTGAGGGTATAGAATACAGAAGAAATTGCAGGCATCTTCTTTCGGTGTCTGAATCAATATCGCAGCATCATACCTGTGTTATAGACTCTAGATCTCACAGCCATCCAGACAATCCCCCGGATTTACTAATCTTCCGTGCAGGACTACCTTAGTCCTGCATTGAAGCGACCATTTAGGAGCAGGATGGCAGTGCGCCATGCATATTAATGAGGCATGCTGCCCAAGCTCCTAGACTTAGATGGAGCTTGTAAGAGTGCAGGGGGCATGTCTGAGAGCCGAGCTCTCAGAATAAACACACCCGCAATGTAGAACAGTAGAAAGGGGTATGCAATGAGCGAGACTGCTCACAGGTGACCACATATCCCCATCAATAGTCCCCCATGTATATAACAGCAACAGAATGTAGAAATAAAATGAAGAAACCCTTTTTTTATTTTTTAATAATCCGAGTACAGCTAACCGTAGGTGCGCAGGTGTGCCCATCGCTAAGCTATGGTTAAAGCAGCTTAAAAGGCTGAAAAGGATAACAAGGAAGATATATGCAAATGAAGCAGCATAGCAATAGTGTAGTGGGCAGAGCATTTGCCTTACGAGCAGGCATTCCCTGTTCGAGTCCCACTGCAGCACATTCCATTTTCCATGACAAAGCATGTTATGACCAATATTATTGTTGCATAACCCACTAAATAACATATATTTATGAACTGGAGTACTGCAGTAAATGCACATGTGAGGTGTCAGTGTCATAATGAATAAGGCACTAGTAAGCAGATTTAAGCACAAATAAGCAGTAGTAAGCATATTTAAGCACTAGTAAGTGGGCTTAAGCCCGTTTACATGGCGGTAAGCAAAGCCTGCACTGGCTAAGCAATTCTAAAGCTAACTCTCTGTAAGTAGATGTAATGGCAGGTTAGCAGTGCTTACCATCACGCAAACCCACTTACAACTGCTCAAAAGTCCCTTAATCACGCTGAATCCAACGGTCCTTGTTCTGCCCATCAACAAAACAAACAGCCATGCAGGTCTTGAACCCAGGGCCCTATAGACCACAGTCCCAGTAGTTCTCCACCAAGCAATCACAGAAGTACAGAACAATGAGGTAGTAGTAAACTTGTCCTCACCATAGTATAACCAAACTGAACCTGTGAAAGGCATCAGTATACAGTCATATGTGCCATAACCCACTACATAACATAAATATGTGAACTGGAGTACAGCAGTAAGCCCAGAAGTGATGTGTAATTGTAACAGAGTGTTGAAGTCCCCAATTAAACACAAGGACCCCACAGAGTGTATGTACACATCAATCAGGGATACCAGGCATACATATAAGGTGTAATGAATAATAACACAATGCCAAAAAGGCATTTTAATGAAAGTCTAATGTAAGCAATGCTAAGCATTGCACAGGCCATCTTAGGAGGTGTGAGCAATGTGTAGACCAGCTCACTCATTGTGCCCAGTGGTATACCCCTTTAAACAATGCCAACCTTAGGTAAGCAGGTTTGCCCATAGCTTAGCCTTTTCAAAACCGGCCAATCACGGAAAAGTGTAGAAAATCAGCCCTATATAAACCCAAGAGGCAGGAATACATCTCATAACTGGTTGTAGCTTCCCCTTGCAGGCACTATGGCAATAAGGGGAGAAGGAGTGCACTTCCAGGTGCAGTGCTGGTGCATCCAGGAATCCAAGGTCATGGCAGGACTCCTAGTTAAACACCATGCACAGAGACTGCTGCAGGGCCAGTACCATCGGCTCCCAATATAAGGCGGAGGCCTGGGACCAGCTCGCCCGCGACTTCACCAGTGACACTGGCATACCCCAAACTGGTGAGCAGGTCAGGCACCACTATGCCGACCTTAAGCGGTGAAAGGGGGACTTCCTGGAGGAGTGACTCCAAGAGGCTAGAGCATCAGGGGATGTTCCAGATGTTTTTAAGTATCACCTCAGTATGGGTGTAATAATTGCCAGCTCAGGTATATCATGGATAGGTATGGCTAAATATTCCTCTTATGTCCCCCACAGCTGCAATGGAGTGGGCCACAAACCAGGAGGCGCACATCAGCCTCCTGGCAAGGTTGCGATGCAAGGCAGGTCAGTAATACTCATGCATTTACTATCATGGGAAATAAAAATAAAAGTAGTAGAAAATTAATTGCTAGTATAAAACCTGTATTGTTCAAGGCAAGTACTGCATACACTACAGAATATGGCAGGAAGAGTCTCATATTGTTTGTATGTCAATAAAAGTGTAATATCCTGACAAAATGGGTCTAATTGCTGGACTGCATGTGTTTATTCTGGTATCATATGGTAATGTAGATTTGCAATCATGTAATAGTACTGTTGTATTAAGCACTGTTACCCACACCATGCACCATAAATTTAATGTTTAGGAATGCCTGTATATGAAAGGTATAATCCCCAGAGGCCATTTAGTACAACTGAGAGACACATAGACAGTAAACAGGGAAAATGCAGACAACAAAAAACAATAGCTCATGCAACTGAGATGTGAACTGTTGTTTTTTCAGCACACACAGCCATGGTACGAATCCTGCCAGTGGTAGCAGTCTGCATACAGAATCATACCCCACAACTGTACAGATATGTCCAGGATGTCTATTAAAGTGGCCCATATCTATTGCCTATCAACCTGGCCTCTAGGAAATCAGTGGGATGATCCCAGATATATAGGCAGCAAACAGGAAATACAACTGATTGACATACATCTATGACAACAAACCTGGAACACTAGCAACTCCCCAATACCTTATGTGACTAAGAAGTCACATATGTCCCATTTACATCCCAACTTGTTAAGCTGTGGTCAGAGTGTGTACAGTAATAGAGTGAGATGTATGTGCATAATAGTAATGTGGAACCTGGTACTGTGTGTGGGAACATTCAGGTAGTGCAAATAAACATTCCTCCCACAGGTCTGGCAGATACCAACACTGCCCAGAAACACAAGGGTGATATGCAGTTGCTCTGAATAATGAGGTATTACACATCACTGTCACGCACAATGTCCTACAACATATAACTGTCTAGGAAGTCTGTATAAGAGTGTTGTTATACAAGGTCAGAATGCATAAGCACAGGGGATTAATAAGGCAGAAAGCAGATTGGAGATATACAGCAATATCAATATAGCAGACACAACTGTGATGGACAGTGTTTAAGTTGTAGCAGACACAGCCAGGATCTGAATCCTGGGAGTGGAATTAGACTGCATACAGATTCATACCCCACAACTGTACACATGAGGCCAGAACGTCCAGTATATGTGCCCGTATCTGCTGCCTGTCCCCTGGTAAGTCTGTGGGATGATCCCATATGTGTAGCCAGTAAACAGGGAATACAAGTGATTGCCAACCATCACGAGGACACAAATGTCACTGTAGCAACCCCCGAAACTGTTAGGGGAGTAATATTTTAAGTATGTCCTATCTACACTCCCATGTTGTTGAGCTGTGACCAGAGTGCGAACAGTAACAGAGTGAGATGTATGTGCATAATACTAATGTGTAATCTGGAACTTTGTGTGGCAACAGTCAGGTAGTGCTAACAAACATTGCTACCACAGGTACGTTGGATACAAACACTGTGCTGAGAAATACAGACCAATATAATGTGTACTGGTACTGTCCACCCTGGTATTGTAGGGTATTGTGAGTGTTGCAGTTTCTCTGAATAATAAAGTATCACTGGTCACTGTCACCCACACTGTGCTACATAATATAACTGTGTAGGAAAGCATGTATATGTGTGTGTCAGGTCACTAAAGGTGGAAGAGGGCAATATTCTAGATATGTCCTGGCACACCAGCATGTGGTCAATACATGGCCAGAGTCTGTGCAGAAAGTGTTGTATAGCTATGTGCAAAAAAACAACCCAGAATCTGGGAGTATGTGTAGAAACAGTTAATTAGTGTTAACAACCATTCCCTCCACAGGTATACCAGGTAAGAGGTGTATACTGAAGGTAAATCTGGTTCATGTGTAATGATGATGATGGCCATATCAGTGACCAAACTAAGGCTATAGGGTAGTGTAGTAAGACTTGTAAGGTACAGATAACAGCACTGACTAGGAATGTAATGTGGACTACAGGAATATACTAGTTGTTAACTGACATCTCCCCCCCCACCACATCTCCAACAATAATCAACTTACCCACCCCAACTGGTATGTAATGACTCTAATAATTTCCATTTATTTGATAAATATATTCAGGGTTCCCATGCATGTGCTATATGGAATAATTCCAACATTGGTGACATGGTGCCATCAATGTACCTGCATGCTGTTCTTATCACCACTATGGTCCCATATATGCATGTGTTCTGTGCGCTATGCAACTGTTCTGTATCTGGTGTCTGGGTTAAAGGGAATATCTATGCATGCTGTTATACCTAACCCTGGAATGTGTTGACTATTATTAACCCATATATGATGATGAAATCTAAACACTATAGCACGCTTGGGAAGGCCGGTCCCAGCAGACCCACCGGTCCCACCTCATCTGGCCGTAGCACCAAGCACCAGCATGTCTGGAGCCCAACCACAGACCTCCCTGTCCGTTGGTCCTGCACCACTTTCAGGTGGAACTGCCTCAGGGGATGGGGCTCGGCCCCCCGGGAGTGGGCACGGACAGGCACCTGTCACCCGTCGCCAGGTCAGGTCATGGTACGTACAGTGATCAACGAACAGTTTGGTGATCTACGCCAGCTCGAGGGTCGCATGTCATGATTAGAGAGTTAGCCTGGTTTTGCGGCTCAGCTCCCAGCACAGCCACCTTCGGGGCTGTGAAGGTACAGTTGTGACTGCCCATGGGTGGGGACCTCAGTCCCACAGTTACCACTAGGGGCTTGTGGGCTTCCAATATCCCAACACCCCTCCCCATCAAGGTGTTTACCCCCACATGTGTCATATACTGCCCATGTATGTGTCTTGTGTGTTATCTGTTAACCTACCCAACCTACCTCCCCAAATATACCTACTACCTCTTCCCAACATCCCATTCTCACCTGAAAAAAGGGCAATCTGTTCCCACAAAAAATCTCGCCCCATACATAACTGTCCATTTCACACAAGTGTCCACTGGACACATGTAATCTGGTCTAATTGGCATCACAACTTGTTGTCCTCACCCCTCTCCCAGGGGTTTGAGTGTCCAAATCTACCTCCAAATTCAGTGTATATGCACATCTGTTGCTGTAGAAGAAATGGGCAGCTATGGTCCTTCCCTACACCCTTCCTGCACATCCCTAGCTATTTTCCCTACGGTCTTTCCCCTCTTTGTGCCCCTTTTTCACCACTTTCCTATCAACCCTTTTTTCTTTTCTTTTAAGAAATTAGCGCGGGGTAAGCAGAGGTAAGCAAATTTAAGCAGCAGTAAGTGGGTCTAAGTCTGTTCACATGAGGGTAAGCAATGCCTACACTGGTTAAGCAATTTAGAATCTAACTGAGTATAAGAAACTGTAACCGAAAGTTAGCAGTGCTTACCTTCACACAAACACATACAAACCCGCTTATAACTGCTTTAAAGTGCCTTAATCACTCTGTAGACAACGGCCCTTGTTCTGCCCAGCAACAAAATAAACAGCCTCTGCAAGTCTTGAACCCAAGACCCTGCATACCATAGACAAAGCCATTTACCACTAAGCCATACCAGAGATACATAACCCTGATGATTTCAAAAACATATCATCCAGCCCAGTCATCAAACAGTACAGAGAATATAGTCCAACATTTAGATGTATGTGTGTGTGTGTAAATATATTAATATCTAAACAGATTCAACATATTTATATATGTATATATATATATATATATATATATATATATATATATAAACATATATGAACATATATTCATGCAAATGCCTACATCAACATATATATATATATATGTCTACACCTATGTTGTTGTGTCTTTCGGCTTTTCCCGGTTAGGGGTCGCCACATCGGAACTCCGGTCCGCTAATGATTTGTAGTTGATTTTTACATGCCGAGTTACCAGCCCTGATGCACAACCTTCAACAAAGGTACACTCATTCACGCATGTCTCCACGTAGAAGATGCTCTAGCTGAGAATCAAACCAGACGATGTCTTACTGTGAGGCGACAATGCTACCGCAGCAGCACCACCGCGGTCTATATGTCTACACCTATATGTCTACATATACACAGTAAGTTACATATATATAAGCAGATATATATTTATGTAGGTCTATACGGACATAGTTTTATATATATATATATATATATATATATATATATATATATATATATATATATATATATGTAAGCAGATATATATATATATATATATATATATATATATATATATATATATATAAACATATAGGTATATATGGACATACATGTGTAGATATCAAACTAAATCATATATGTCCACATGCACCATTAATGGGGTTGAGGGGCCCCAAACAATATATGTCTTGTACGAATAGGTATAACCATCCCCCACAGCCAAACACATCCACCCTTCAATACACTACCAAGTGTTGTAGATCCCATAACCAGGTCCTGACACGGCATGGGCACAAGATGTTAACAGTACTACATCCCACCTGTATGATGTCAGGCTGGTATTTGTACTATATCATGCAGTACATTCTGGCTCCCATAGGAAATGTAAAATGTGGAAGCTATCAACATCCCCAGGATACATATACACAGACACATATATGCAGACATATATATATATATATATATATATATATATATATATATATATATATATATATATATATATATATATATATATATATATATATATATATACACACACACATACATGTGACTACAGATACACACGCAGAGATATGTACAGTAAGATACTTATGTAGTAGGCACACACAATATGGAACAGCCACTATGCCTACAGTTAACACCCTAACAGCTGGACACTGGATGAGCCACCCATACAAATGATATTCTTTGCCTGCAACATATACCCACAGATAGGTCATAGGATAAAACACCACACACAGGTTTGCAGAAATGGAATATCTTTATTTGTGTACTATTACAGATGTATATGCCATGTCATTCAGCTGTTTAGACACTGACATCCATATAAACAGAGTAATGCAACTGTGAAACAGTTATACTAATACAGTAGTCTGGAAAGGTCCACATCTGTTGCTGTCCAGGCCAAGCCCTTCAAATCATACAATAGTAAAGACAGACTGGGCCACAGGATACCACACAATCAACAGTAAGTGATGCAGTTGTATAGTCCAGCAGCCTCTATCTACACTCTGTACACAATCTCTAGTTGGCCAAATGGGATATAACTGTTACATAACAAGGCATAACTGACACCATTGCAGGCACACTGACAAATAGAACAGTCTGTATGGCAGGAGGCAGTAGGCCTGCAGTAACCCCCTTTATGTAAGTAATGTCAAGATAGGTGAAATGTACAGTACTGTACATCCAGATACCTTAAGGCAGCTCACCTCTGATATCCTCACATTTTGTAACAGCCTAGGTTATGTATGGTGCATCCCCCCTAGACTCAATAATACAGGGCCATATATCACTGTTACACACACTGGCCTCTGGAGTGCATATGGGCACACATGTATTGTGTAGGTGAAGCCCATACATATATATCCCCAGCCCCACCATATATGTGGGGGATACAACAGCAGTGGACTGCTGGCAGGAATGGCAGCATGGTATATGTATATGTGCATATGTATCACTATCTGTATATGTGTGGAAATATAATGCTCTGTATATGTATATATCTGGGTGTGTATATGCATATCTATGTACATATACACACCCCATCTATATATGTAGATATGTACATGTGTAACTATCTATATAGATATCTGGATAGTCATATGTACATATATATTCACCATATGTCCTGAACATGGGGTGTAGCCCTACCTCAGCCCCTATAGTCCTACCTCTGTAGTGCATGGGAATGTCAGGTATGTATAGCAGGTATATTAATAAACTATTGCTATTGTAATAGGGATTGTCTTCACAGACATGGTGTGTGTGGGAGGTCACATCTGCTTTTCACATGTGCGCCATTGGCTACTGACAGACACACTAAGGACATCATAGTAAGTACCGCTGCAAGCACATAATGCTCCTGTGGACTACAGCAGAGATATTGGCCAATAGATATGGACATTCTGACACACTCTGTACAGTCCAGAGGTATACACAGAACCCCTTAGTGCAGAACATGTGGACCAAGCCTAACAATATGGATGTATAACACATAATGACTGGTATACATTATGGTACATACATTAGGTTATGCATTCACACACCCCTGTTTGTCCTGACACATAATAACTGCTGGTACAGAGGTTCCATGGTCACATACTACCCACTAGATATTGACATACATCTGTACAGCAGCACACCGCTCTGTCTGACATACATGACTGTTAAGGGAGGCCCGGCAGCAATACATCTGGCAAGTACCTGCAAATGACATCTCACTGGCTAAGTACACTAAGCTGCTAGGCATGTAACAAAGCACTGTTCAGGCTACAGGCAGACTGGCTCAACACTGGCCTACATCTCCTATGTGGGAATCCACATGTACTTGCATATATAGCAGGCTCTACAGGCATGTCACAGCACAGGGTAAGATACACCTGTGTGAAAGTGCATAACCACAACCAATGTGAACACATCCACAGCCACATATGGTAAGCTAGCATAATATTACAGTATATGGACTATGTGTTCAACACCATCCTCATATGTGCCCTCATACACTAACCCTACATATACTGGGCTGCTACACAGTGTGGTCTGATGCCTGTCTGTGGTATGGGACATGTGTGTGTATGGTCCTACAAACATGTAAGCCAATATGGTAATATACAGTGGAGCAACATATAACATCAGATAGGACGGGACCTAGAACAATGACATCTACCACAGTCTGTACACAGGCCAAGGTACATATTAACAATACACACACTGTCGACATTCACCATAAGTACACAGAACTCAGCACTGTACAAACAACCACAGAATGTCCAGGTTATGTCATCAAATATAATCTCTACTGCACATAACATGTGTAGCAGTCTGATATCTCACTGGCTTGTTATCAGATATGATGACACTAATTATGGTGTACAGCACAAATGCACCTCTTAATGCATGATATATGTACAAAGGTTGACAGAGTTGTGGCTGGAAGCACATACACAGGGCCAATATTGACATGTTGCTGTGATAACATCATACATTTACTGTTGTAACAGGATTTGTCGCAACATATGTCCTATGTGGGATATGAAGTCAGTAACTGTCACAGCTTTCACCATCCACAGACTGCAATCCTCATACTACCTTCTGCAGCTCACAGATACATGCTCTGTGGGTAACACATGAAACCAAAGGCAGCACACACTGCCCAGTCTGCAGACGACCCTACAGATGGGGAGTCCCCATAAATATAGAACTGACATGACAGGTATTAATACATGTAGGACAGCCATATCCGCACATACCCTGTTAAACCAACATTACTCTGAATGCAGTATAGCAGCACTGACAGTCTGTAGTCAGGTCAGGCACATCCCCTTCCTGTGTGTTGGCCTGTTTCCACAGTGTATGTTGTCAGAGGTGAATCCCCAATCCATCTGAGATGCTGTTTGTCAAACAACAGATCGAGTTCCTGCTCACAGTGAATGGAAAGGCCCAAAACCAACATGATGTTCCTAGATATTGGAGTGTGTTTCCATGCAATTGGCTATGGGAATGTTACCACAGCTGTTCCACATGCAATCAGCAAGGGGAGGGCTGCAATTCGTGTAGAGGCCATCAGCTGATCATGTGCATCACTTAAAATGCACATGCTGCTGCCTAAGCAAAGCAGGTGTAGGTCTCCACATCCACCAGCGAGGGAGTGAGAGAGGCAGACAGAAGCAAAGACAAGTCAGGGAGGGGTGGGAGAGTAAAATTTAAGCATGATTGTGTCACACACCTACCAGCACAGGGTATCAAACCCCTGATGACTATGTAGCTCTATCACAGTTCTAAGCAGTTATTTGATGCGCCACATAGGCTACCTGTTGTAGAGTCCTCAGAACATATATGTGATGGTGAGTGACATCTGCAACAGGGATATGGTAGCTGTACAGTAGGTGAAGTACACGTGCCTGTCCACATGAATAGGTGCCAGCGTCAACATAGCCACACTCTCACAGGGACGCACACACACTGACACACTTGGCAGGGCCAGGGAAACAGCTCATCACTGGTGGGATTGCCACAGCACATTACTGTGCAGGTATCACATGCACCACATGGGTCATATGGAGGTTAGATGGGCAAAGGGTATGGGGAGGTGTCTTACATCAGACAGCATGCTTCATTATGCCACTGGGGTTGTAGTGAGTGCGGATGTGATCATACAACACACAAACACACAGGGTGCCAGTACTGACATGCATGGGTGCATTTCTGCATGGGTATGTGGTGGTCAACTGTGCCAGATGGCTATACAAGGCTAGGTGATGGGTATACCTTGGCATCAGGCCACATGACAATGGTCTGTATTGTGGCTCAGGGCTGTAGTTTCTGCATTTGCCCTCACAGGTGGGTATTGTATCCACCATCCAGTCACCTGGATGACTATTGCGTGTGGCCAATGCTGTGCATTGCTTGCCATGTATGTGTTCCTTAGTCCATGACATGGATGGTGTCTGAGATGTGCACACCTCCCAGATGAATGTACAGTGATGTGGAACTGTACCTGCGTTGTCTGGCCCATGTTGTGTACACAGATTATCATCAGATGTGCCAGTCTTGACCACCTGTGGCGGGAACTGGTAATGGACAGCAGGTTTACCTTGCACCTACATTAATAGCATGCTAACAGCATTCAATGGTGTCAGTGGCATCTGTCCATACAGGGCATGTTTTCAGGCATGGTATATCCTTTGTGGGTCACATATAATGGCATCACAGGTGTTCAGTGGGGAACATGGGGAAGGTGCACTGTCTGCATGTACATACCTATTGGACAGATAGACAGGGTGCCACACCCTCTGTAGGCCACTGCAATCACGCCATAGTTGCTATCAGTGGCCAATATGCAGTTTACTACACGCATATAGGCTGTTGCCTAGGTATGTGTGTGTGTATGAGACATGGGTTGAGAGTGTGCTCTGGGTAATACTAGTGTTGCTAACTGTCATTGCCTGGCCTTGATGTCACATGTATGGTTGTGGATTTGCACCCCAGCCTCTCAACTACTTCACATCTGTTATCCTTGTATGGTGGACATTGTGATATATACTAGGGCCACCATATAAGAAATTTGCAAAACCCACTCCACATTGGGCCCAGGTGTCACGCACTCACCTCCACACAGGACATGAGTTACAAACACAAACACACACCTGTCATGTCTGGGAGTAGAACTCCTACCTAACTAGTTTATTACACTACAGCACTATGCACTTATAGTACACACCATGGAGATTACTGGATTATTTCTTCCCCAAAGGTGTATATCACATTGGATGACATCAGCAGGCTTGGCAAAGTAGGACATTCGAATTGCAGTGAGTGAGGCTAGGCTAAAATGCATTGCTCCCTACACAGACAGTGACACACACACAAAACATCCACAACTGACATGTGTTGGTATTGAACCCCTAACAGAGGTTTATATCATACTATAGCATGGAGCTGTTATAGGATGCACTACAGGGATTACTGAAGAACTCCTTCCCCAAAGGTGTATTTCACAATGAATGACATCAGCAGGATTGCCAAAGTAGGGCATTTGAAATGTACTGAGTGTGACTAGCCTAAAATGCATTGCTCCCTACACAGACATTGAAACACACACAAAACACCCACAACCAACATGTGTGGTATAGAGCCCCTGACAGAGGTCTATATCACACTACAGCATGGTGCTGTTATAGGATGCACCATGGGGATTACTGGAGAACTCCTTCCCCAAAGGTGTATTTCACAATGAATGACATCAGCAGGATTGCCAAACTAGGGCATTTGAAATGTACTGAGTGTGACTAGCCTAAAATACATTGCTCCCTACACAGACATTGAAACACACACAAAACATCCAGAGCTGCCATGGGTGGGAATAGAACCCTACCAGAGCTCTATATCACACTACAGCAGTACACAGTTATTTCACTCGCTACAGAGATTACTGGGCTACAACCTTCCCAGAGGTGTATTTCTAGGTGGCTGACATCAGCAGCCTTGCCAAAGTTTAACATTTGAATTGTAGGGAGTGTGACTACCCTAAAAAGCATTACTCTCTACACAGACAGAGTCAGACAGACACACACTTGCCAAGTTTGGGATTAGAACACCTACTTAATTAATTTATCACACTACAGCTGTACAAAGTTACAGGATGTGCTATGGAGATTACTGGGCTACAACCTTCCCAGAGGTGTATTTCTAGGTGGATGACATCAGCAGCCTTACCAAAGTAGAACATTTCAATTGTAGGGAGTGTGACTACCCTAAAAAGCATTGCTCTCAACACAGACAGACACACAAACACACACACACTTGTCAAGTCTGGGATTAGAACTCCTACCTAACTAGTATATCACATTACAGCAGTATGCAGTTATGTGACGCGCAACAGAGATTAATGGGCTACAACTCTCCCAAAGGTGTATTTCACAGTGGATGACCTCAGCAGGCTTGTCATAGTAGGGCTATGGGGAAGGTAGTGTGTGCACATGGGCCATAACCCATTCATCTAGAGGTTGACACAACACATGCAGGCACACACAGGGTCATATTTCACAAATACGTGTATACAGATGCTAGATGACACCTTCCTTGTACAGTCATGTTGCACAGCTAGCACGTGCACCACATAGTCTGTACTGCTGACAGATACCGGTGGCTAGTATCTACAGTGAGTGACATCTGAACCACATGTGGTTGTGGCCCTTTGGCTGCATGTTGGGTGGGACAGGCCTGGATGGTTCCTTGTCACAGTCACCCTCTTCCACACATCTATGTACGTCTACCTTTGGCTTATTATAGTGTATTGTCCTTAGATATATGTCTGTATTCCTGTCCACTGGGTGTGCAAAGCATGTGTGGTACATACTGAGGAGTGTCAGCACTAACATCTGCGACTGCCAGTTATATCTGGTCCACTGCTGTTTGCAGACAGGGCCTTCATGTGTTTAAGTGTGTGAGCATGCCCAGTATGACCTTTCAGTGTGTTGTTGACTGACATTGCCTTCATTTCTCTAAGGGTTTGAGCATGCCCAGTATGCCCATCTGTATTGAATGTGTGGATCAAGTCCAAGTAATCTGTATTGCAGTGATGACCTATGTGTTGTACACCTACAGTTAGCATACTGTTTCTGCAGAGTATCCATCGATCACATGGCAGTGACTGTTACTACATTTCTACACAGGATTGGGGGGCACACCTGACTGTTACATTTCTACATAGGATGGGGGGGCACACCTGACTATTTCTACATTTCTACACAGGATTGGGAGGGCACACCTGACTGTTACTACATTCCTACATAGGATGGGGGGCACACCTGACTATTTCTACATTTCTACACAGGATTGGGGGGCACACCTGACTGTCACTACATTTCTACGTAGGATGGGGGGCACAACTGACTATTTCTACATTTCTACACAGGATTGGGGGGCACACCTGACTGTTACTATATTTCTAAGTCATATGGGAGGGCACACCTGACATTTGTACACATTTGCTATGACTGTACTGGTATGTCAGGTACTCCATTTCATTCTGTAGTCTTGCCCATCATGCTGCCTAGAGGCATACCAGTGTACTACAGATCTTAGCTTTTATTTACCTACATATTAGTTTCAGACTTCCTACCTTTCAGAACTGACATTCCACTGCCTGACCTCCTGTCATCTGTCTCTGTAGGCCTGGGGGGGGTTACCCATAGGCATTGGGTTGGGTTGGTTAAGGTGTTTGCCTTACAAACACAAGGTGCAGGGTTTGAGTTTCACAAGGGATAATTGGCTAGGCTTAAAATGGCTCACAAGGGCAATTAGCCTAGTACTAGTCTATGAACCTATGAACCATAGCACAGCCTTTGTTTGCGTTTGTCTACACCTGTTCTGCTGGCTGTGACAGTTGTTGGGTATGTGGACCCCCCTGACTGGCATGTGTGAGTCACTTACCTTGTCGGTGTCCCAGTATTGAGGGTGATGCTGCAGGGCTGCCTATGTCTGATGCACTTATGTTACTAACCGAGTACATTTCTGCAGATAGCACTAGTCCTGCATGGCTGGTTGCAAACTTCCTGGATTGCAAAATCACCTCATTTGCATAGATTTCTCCTGAAAATGGGGTGATTTGCATACAGAGGCTTAGTCCGTGCAGGATTAGTGCAGGAGCACTCATGCACGCCCCTACAGGCTGTTCCTGGATTGCACAGAAGACATATTGCCTGCTTGAGCTCCTGCACCGATCTTGCACGCCGTGCAAGATACAGAGAATCCGGGGGAATGTTCATGTTGAAGGACATGTCTCAGTACTTATTCCTGTTTCTGATGATGTCCCAGATGTCCCCGAAGTTGAACATTCATTAAAAACAGTCTCTGTTGCTAAACTCAGTCCTAGTTTTTATGTCACATGATCAGGTCGTGTTTCCAGACCTAGTGTAACATGCACAGCAACCTGGACACGATTGTTTCATTTGTAATTAGTTCTGTATAACTGCATGTCAAAGGATTATTTCTGTACAACTGCATGTCAGTGATTGCTGTCATTACTACTGTGCATGACTTATTTCTCAAAGAGGGAGGGTGTAGAACAGAGCATGTGTTGTAACTTTAAGAAGCATTTCAAAGTGAGGGCATGTGCATATAAATAGAGAGCACGTGTAGGCAGCAGTGCCATTTTGAGAAAACAGCCAGTGTTAACGTGTGAGTGCAGTAGTCAATCTGTCCATAAGTTTATTTAAGTTTAAGTTACTAAGCCTCCGTCCTGATGTGTTTGTATATAATAAAGCTGTTTGAGCTGAAACCACAATTGTTCATCTGTTTTTTCCTGACTGGATGGGCGACAACAGGGTTTCTTTGAGAATTAAGCCTTCTTTTGTGCCTAAAGTGGTATCCAAGTTTATATGAAGCCAAACTATCCATCTCTCTGTTTTCTTTCTTAAACTTAAAAATGAGGGAGAAGAATATGCCATACCTTGGATGTACACAGACAACTCAGGTACTCATAAATATTCATAATCTTCCTCTGCTCCAGAGCTGTGTTGTTTTAGCTACTGGGCAGTTTGGTAACAAAGCCATGCCCATATGAAGTTTTAGTTTTTTTCTCGTTTGCTTTTCACATGTCTTCTCTCAGCATAGCATTTGTAAGTGCACTTTTTAAAAGAACAGTTTTAATTTTCCTCATCAGTGATGTTAATGCAGCAGGATCTTCAAGTTGTGAAATTTATGTGTTTAAACATTTTTGCTTTATTTTTTATGCACCAAAATGGTGGCAAAACTGGTGCAAAGACCAACTTTTAAACCAAGAAAATCAGCAGGACAAATGAAAATCACACTGTTTTTATTACCAGGTTGAACGCTTTCATCAATACAATTTGAACATGAAGTCAAACTTTATTGATGAAAGCACTCAACCTGGTAATAAAAACAGTGTGATTTCCATTTGTCCTGCTGGTGATTTTCTTGGTGTAAGTTATTTTTTTATGTCTAACACAGCCCCAGTTACTTTTCAAAGGCATCTTAATTAACAAAGGCATACCTTCTGAAGCCATATCTGTTTTGAATTGGTACTTTGATAAGTCTTCACAGGAACTGTTACTCTCTTTGTGGACTGTACAACTCTTCTACCACTAAACTGAATACTCTGTAACTTTGTGAGTTATGTTACACTTATGTACTGTGTGTGTGTGTGTGTGTGTGTGTGTGTGTGTGTGTGTGTGTGTGTGTGTGTGTACAGGATCAATAACAGAGGACCACAAGGATTCAACACTAAACTAGCCATTTCTGTTGAGATGTCCCTTGAAGGACACTGTGATATTCTACTGCCATTTTTATTCTGTTAATTTCATTTGGTCAGTTCTTTGGAAAGTCTTCTTCCCAAAAAGAATGGGACTTTGGCAAACAAAAAAACAAAAAAAAAACAGATCTGCTGCTAAAGCAATCTGGAAAGCTATAACCAGGCAAAGGTTCTAGTGGGTGGTTCATGTAAAGATGGAAAAAAAAAACTTACTGTAGTCCCTCTTGCTACTTTGACCCCCCCCCCCACCACCATGTTTACTCACTCAAAATGTATGTGTGAATGTGTATATCACACATATATGTATGTATAAGATTTCAAAGAGGCAAAAGTCAAATTTGGACATGCAGTTTAAGTTATTGCTCCTGGACTTGTCAAGTATTTCAATTAATTTATCAATTCTGGTGTCACTGTTCAAACTCCCTGAAAGTTATCCCAGGCCTGTGTAGTTAACCTGAAAATGAAAAGCTAACTGACAGAGGTTGCCTTTTCTCTACCATTTAGTACCACATCTCCAAACTTCCATCTCATTTTTCAGCTTTCCTATTCCTACAGAGTTCTCATCATAAAACTGGAAGGTCTCTACAACTAGAAAACATTCTCTGCTACCAGGTGTCATGCTCTATCACAAACAAACACACACACACAAATACATCACATACACACACTCTGAAACTAATTAAATTAGCTTTTAGCTAAAGCTCGCTGTTTCTCTTTACTCAAGCTATCCTCTGCCCAACACACTCCAGAGCACCATTAAACAAAAGCAAAAACAATAAAAAAAAGTACCAAATCGCTAGGAGGGGGGTAGTTAAAATAACTTGTACCAAAAGTTATACCAAAGTAGCATGTACTGCTCCTTAGAATGTGGGAAGTCACAAAAGGTAACATAATCAACAAACTAAAATTCTATGTATACTGTAATAAGGTAGCACAATTAAATTCTGTCCCTTAGATTTAAATCTAGCTACTTATGAACAGGATCACAGTTATGGCATACAAAGGCCTTTAAAACTATATATGTAAGAAATCAAATCATTCTAGAGCACTCAGTGAGTGAATTAATGTTAGATTCTACCAGGGGAAGAAGACACCGAGGAGACTGACAAGTCAAACACAAAACACATTGAAGCACTACAAGATCATATTCCAACTAATGCCTTTCCTGGCTATGATAGCATCAACACCTGGTTCATATACCTTTGAAAAGACTTCCTCAATATGCCTTTCCTTCACATCTACATCTTAAAGGAGCACCACACCCACAGACTCAAAAAACATGTTTATTTCATCATGGTTTTGTGTTTCCTACATTTTAACACTACTCTGGGACTATTTACAGGTTTTTAATTTTTTTACGTAATTTCTGAGTCTGACCACATGAGGTGTAACATCTTGAAGTGATCCTGATTGTTTAGTCTGCCTTTAGGTATCCCACAACTCAGTGCTTGTCCGTAAAAAAATACATCACACAGGCCTCTTGCTTCCTAAAGCTCCTGTCGCTGCATTAATTTTACATGCATACACTGCAGTCTTTCAGTCAGTTTTAAGTAACAGTTCATGCCGTTCAATGACTACTTAAAACACAAGCAGCGCAAATGCCACAGAACAGACTTTCAAAGTGCTTTTTACTGCTTCTTTTTAGAATGGCTAAATTTTAGTCTTTTGTGAAGCCTGAATTATACTACTTTGACTCATCTCCCATCCCCTTTTACACCTAACTTCCATAGCTGTTAAAGTTCTAAGGGTAATTTGAGGTGTTACCTGCTGTGATTGACAACTCACAGCAGGAGACTTGACTCATGTACTGTTTTTTTGTTCTAGGCTTTACTTCCTGTATGGGTAAGGGAAGGACTAGTGAACTGTGACATCACAGCATGGGTGGGTTTTTAGGATGGTCGTGGTGATATCAGTTTGGGGAGGGAATTGGACAGAAAAAGTACAGTTGTGTACACTTACCATAAATGTAGATGTTCAAGTGTATTCACTGTTGCAGTCATCACACTTGGGTTATCTGGCTGCAGGTAGCCCTCAGATGGCCCGAATACCAGAGACTTAGTATTTCCATGTCGGTTGCTGTCACTCCAGGACTGACGTCAGGTCGTCAGGGGTATAAAAACAGGCAGCCGACGCCATTACATCAGTCTTTCTTGCCGAGGAGCCTAAAGCAGAAGCAGTTCGCAAGTGCCGGTTGGCTGCTACCTGAATTTTCGTTTATGAATTGAAAAATCCTGAAGTCTTCTAAAGCTAAGTACCCCATTGGGGATCCTTTTTTCTTGCTCTAACCGATGTCAGAAAAAGTTAACAATTGTCTTGCCTGTGGAAAGCTAATACCATAGAGATTTTCATTCTTACTGCATCACCTGTTTAGGCCCAGACCACGACGTACCTTGCTGTCGGGCTCTGTGCCTTGTTCAATGCCCAAACCATTCGTTGTCAGGCTCTCATTGTCACTAAATTCTTTCGCTCTCGATCTCCGTATTCTGAAATGGCTTTGGTAAGCAATCCAACTACTGATATTCTGAAAAAAATGTAAGGATAAAGACAGAGACAGACCACATAGGTCCAAAGCTGCGACAATGTTTCCATTAAGCTAGTCACCAGTTCGCCGGTACTCAGTGAGGCGCTTTCGCAGCCCCTGATGCCCACTTCTATGGATTTGCAGGCCTCTACCGAGACCCATTCAGAGTCCGGTATGCCACAAGACTCTTCTTCGACTATGGAACCTGCGGATGTCTCTACCTTGGATGGGTCCTCTTTAATCACACTCTTCTTACTAATGACTTCATTAAATTTAGCATTCAACCTGAAGATTAAAAGTGGTTCAAAGATTTCTCATCCAAAAGACTACACATTCAAAATAGGCACATTCTTAAACAACACAGCACCACTAACTACAGGTGTTGCACAACATTCCATTCTTGCCCCTCTGCTTTTCTCTGTCTTTATCAACTAACTTCCTTACAACCTCCTTCTTATGCCACATATGCTGACAACTTGGTAATATTCAGATCTGACCATTGTCACACTAACATTCAAGCCCACCTGCAAAATAACTTACACTCACTTAACCAATTGCTAATCAAAGACCAGATAATCCTCACCCCTATAATAATCAAAAGCATGGTCTCTGGTACCCATCAAAAATAGCCAAATCCCCTTACTCCTCAGACATTAAAAACATCCCCTGGGATTCAATAACACCTGCACTAAATGTAGACTAGGTGTACACCATTCTGAGTGAACCAGGCATAACCCACACCTTCTTCCCCCTAATTTTAGTTTTCCTACTGATGTTCTTGCTGCTTTAAATATTAACAGGGATTCACAAAGGTTACCAGAAAGTGTAGATTACATGTGACTAACTGTAATCTTTCTGACTAGAAAGCACAAAAAAGTTGGTAGGGATGTTCTTTTATTTTTTTTTTCAAAACAGGTTTATTGTTTTAACATATAAGAGAAATATCATAACAATTTTATACAAGTAATTAAAAATAGGTATTATTATAATATTCAACAAAACAACTAAAGTATTTACAAAGACATCCACTACAATCAGATCAATTAATTAAACTAAAATACCATGCTATTGAAATTAAAATTTTTTTAACAAATTTTGTAAATTATCCCATACAATAAAATAAGATGTTTTTCTATTTGTTCTAGTCCTAATCGTGTTTATTTCCATATGGCACACTATATTCATAACATTTTTAAATTCATTGAACGAAGGAGGTGTATCTGAAATACAATTTCTAGTTATTATATTCCTAGCCACTGCTAGAATAGACCATAACAAGGGAAGCTTAACCTTTTTAACACTTTGAGGTACAGGTGTGTTGAATAATATAAGAGATTTAGAAATAATGAAATTATCTGTAAAAAGAGCCTGCAAAAATTCATTAATTGACTTCCAGTATTCTTTCAATTTTATACAGTCATAAAACATATGAGCCCAGTCAGCATTAATTTCTACATTACATCTCTTACATAGATTATCTTTATTATTTATTTTATTCATCATCAAAGGTGTATAAAAAGATCTATGTAAAAATTTCCATGTATAAAGTCTCCAGACAATGGAAGACGTAGTTCTATAAGCAGATTCCAATATATATTGTTTATCTTGTTGATTTGGTGGGTCCCCATTAATAGAAGTGAAATAATTCCAGTATGAATCTACACTGTTAAAAGTTTCTTGTCTGATAACTTTATGTATGTATGAAAGTTTTCCTTTATCAGAAACTTTATGTTGTAAATTTAATATCAAGTAATCAATCAGTGTTGGAATAGATTCGTTAACAGTTATAGACATTAAATCTATTTTATTAATGAGATGTTGTCTAAAGGTCTGAACCTCTAACCAGCAAGTTTCTCTTAGATCAAATTCTTGTTTTAAGAAATCTAGATTTTTAACTTTATTATCAGATATCAACTGATACCAGTACTTTAGATCATTATCTATAGCTAAATGAGTTCCTTCAGAAGTAGATGACAAAAGCATACCCTGAGTATACATTATAGGAAATACAATAAAATTCCATTCCCTATACTTAGGGTGCATTAATATAAAGTTACGATAACTAATAATAATATTTAATGGGTAACAAACCATATGTTTAGGTGTAATAGGTGAAGTACAAAATTCCTTTAGTAACCATAACATGGAGTTATTTACAA
This sequence comes from Protopterus annectens, assembly GCF_019279795.1. Taxonomy (NCBI): domain Eukaryota; kingdom Metazoa; phylum Chordata; order Ceratodontiformes; family Protopteridae; genus Protopterus; species Protopterus annectens. Next base: position 685,396,966 of record NC_056736.1, on the reverse strand, counting down.
TCATATTTTTATGTGTTAAGGAGATTTTCATGAAGTGTATACTAATTAGCTCCCAATAATCTTTCCATTTTGTGACATATGACTGATCTATTAATAAAGTAATAACTTTTACAATAGAAGAGATAGTATATAAATTAAAGTCTGGAAAAGAAATACCCCCTTGAGACCAGCTATTATTATGTTTCTTTAATGCAATCCTAGGTCTATTAGGTGCCCATAAGAAATGTAACATTAGTGTGTTCAGTTTCTTGATAATTATTTTTGTAGGTGGAAGTATTATTGATTGTATTAAGTATAAAATCTTGGGGAATATTATCATTTTAATAATTGTAAGTCTCTCCTCCATAGTAAAAAAACATATAATTCCAGGTATTAAAAAGATTTTGTATATTAAGAAAACAGGTATTATAATTATTATATATAATAGATTTAATATCTTTAGATAGTATTATACCTAAATAAGTTATCTGACCTAAATTGGGTACATATTTAGTAAAATCACTAATGAGAATATTTTTTCATGTATATATAGGTAGTATTTTAGTTTTTTTCTTCATTGAATATTAAACCAGAAATACTTTTAAAATTCATCATGTTATTAAATAGAGACTGTATAGAAGAATTAGATCCTGCTGATGTAATTAGAACATCATCTGCAAAAAGTTGAATTTTGGATGTTGTATTTTCATCTATTTCAAAACCCTCTATGTCAGTACTGTTTCTGATCAAATTAGCCCAAGGCTCCATTACTAAAGTGAATAATAGTGGAGAAAGTGGACATCCTTGTTTTGTACCTTTAAGAATGGGTATTTTTTGTGAAACATATGTTCCTACCTTAATATAAGCCAATGTTCCTTTGTATAAATGTTCAATTAGATTTACAAATGCATCCGAGAAGTTTGTGCACTTCATTAAGGTAAACAGATAGTCCCAACTTACTGAATCAAATGCTGAACTTATATCAAGACTAATAAGTGTTAAATCTTTCTTTTTCCTATTTGCAAAATCTATTAATGTTAAAGTTCTTCTTATATTATCAAAAGTATTTCTATTTACAATGAAGCCTGTCTGATCTATATCTATAATGCGGGAATGATTGTCTTCAATCTATCAGCAAAGATATTCATAAACATTTTATAATCAACATTAAGTAATGAGATGGGCCGATATGAAGAACATCTAGTTGGATCTTTATTAGGTTTTAAAATTGGCGAAATAAATGTATATTGCCAAGATGGGGGGGGTTATTAACTCAGTTTGGGCCAAAATAAAAACCTTATGTATTAATGAATATGTATTTTTAGAAAGGATTTTATATATCTCTGGTATAATACCATCATTACCCGGTGCTTTGTTTGATTTATGCTTATTTATTTGTGTAATAACTTCTGTGTATGAAATACTCTTGTCCAATAGTTTAATCTGTTGTTTATTAAGCTTTTTATTCATATTTGTGGTTATAAACTCCTTTATTTTATCTTTAGGTTCCATGTTAATATTATTATGGTTAATTTTGTGAAAGTGATTTCTAAATTCATCTAGTATTTCTGGTATACTAGAAACATTCTTCTTTTTCCTTAGAGAAAAGATTTCTTTGATATGGTTTTGTTTATTCAACCTTTTTGTTTTATTTTTAAGTCTATGTAAGTATTTGGGGCTTATTGAATAAGACAAAAACTTGTATTTCTCTAAAGTTATTTTAACTTTATGAGTTAAAATTTCTTTGTATTTCTCATTTAGTTTGTTTATTTCTTCAATAACTTTCTTGTCCATAATATTTTCTTTATTATTATGTTTATAAGAGTCTAATTTACTTTGAATATCTAACAATTCCTTATCCCAAGATTTCCTTTTATTATTATACCATCTGATACTTTGTCCATATAGATATGATTTTAAGGCATCCCAAACATAAACAATGGAGACTTCAGGAGTGTTATTTATGTCTAAAAATGTTTTACTTCTGAAAGTATATATTCTTTATCGTCTTTTAGTTTAGTTCAGTATGCTGGTATCCTTTTGATCTGAACATTATGAGTATTTTTATCATGAATTCAAAAACAATTGAATTATGATCAGATATAGGACATGAAATGATTTTGGAATTAATTAAATCTGTTACCATCTGGTTAGAAATAAAGACCCTATCTATTTTTGAATAAGTTTTGTATCTGTTAGAAAAAAGGTGTATGGTAATGATTTTGAATCTATCTGATTATTAATATCATTCAAATGATAAGAATTAGCAAAATCCTTTAAATGTTTTGCATTAGATGTAATTCTTCTCTTTCCTATAGTGGTAGTATCACTTTCATGTAGTATACAATTAAAGTCACCAGCTAAAATAATATCTCCTATAGAGAATGATATGATCTTATCAAGATGATGTTTCACTGTATTAATACCAATTCCAGGTATCCAATATACATTAATTAAAGTGTAAGTCTTCCCATTAATTTGTATTGTAACCATACAAAACATTCCTTTGTCATCCTGATAAGACTTAATGGTTTTAGGAATGGGCATACTTTTATTCCATAAAATAGCCACTCCTCTTTTTTCTGAGTGTGCTCTGAACTAACCAATACTGTATATTTGTTTGTGGCTAGTTTATCAATATCTTTTTCAAGAGATGGGTTTCTTGTAGGAAGACTAAGTTGGCCTTATGTAAATTAATGTATCTTATTAGGCTTGCCCTTTTACATGGATTATTCAATCCATTAATGTTTAAAGAAATTCCTTTTAAAGATGTCATTTGGCATTTTTAAAACTTAAGAATCTTATGATCAAAATAACAAATAACAAAATAAGTAATGTTACATCTCCTCCTTTAGGTGTACCTTTAAATATAGCTGTATTTATTGAATCTCTTATGGGATTTCGTATAGGATTCAATTTTGTTTGTAGTGACAATGAATGTACAAAATATATTGTGGATGTCAAAACTATATACAAATAACAATGAACAAGTGAAAATAATGTAAGGATTAAACCTTGCATCCAGCCTGGAGTTATAAACTCCAACTTAGAGTAGTATTTACCACTCAAGTTAACCCCCTACCCTAAGCAGCAGTACGTCAGCTACCACCTTATCAATTTAATACTAGTTATATTTAACTGAAGTTAACAGTTTTCAACTCAGTTATCTAGCAAGACAAGACTACACATTTGGTAAAACAGCATCATATAAACTAAAATAAACTTTTTTTTTTTTAACTGTTCATACTACTATATACATCCATGTAATATAAAACACTTGTATTCAAATAGCATTCAAATAATCTTGATGTTAGAAATCAAGAGGAGAGAAAAATAAGTTCTAACATTCATTTAAATCAAAAACTTTGGCTAATATGATTCAGACATTACATATATTAGGATGCATCTATTTTCTGTCATGTAAATACAGTTAACAGCTTCCAAAAAAAACTTGAATTGCTTGTATATGAGCATTTACTCAAACTCATTATTGCCAATAGAATAAAATATTGTATTCATAGAAATTGTTATAAATCATACTTCATAGTTAAGCAGATTCTCAGAAACATTTATATACATATCTACATACACACACACACACACACACACACATATATATACATATATATATACATACATACACACATACACACACATATACACATATACATATATATATATATATATATATATATATACATGCATACACACACACACATACACACACACACACACACACACACACATACACACACACACACACACACACACAAACACACACACACAAACACACACACACACACATACATATATATATATCTGATCTCACTGAGTTGTATCTTTACTGAGCACCATCTTACATTGCTGTCCCTTCAATAAATCTGTCTGCTTTATACAAAACAATGCACAGCAAACACATTTTAGTAACCAGATTTTACAAACATGCTATACTACTGCTTTAAAATATATCACATGACAATTTCTTCCAGTATAGAGTTATAAAATTATTTATGCTTGTCAATCAGATGAATTAAATGAGTTATAGTAATGTATATGTTTGGGACATAGGTTTTTAACACATATTATTAATCTGCTATTCCTGTATCTGTGATGTGTCAGTGTGATATCTAGGTCAAAGGTGAGACCAGCTGCTTTCAGCTTCTCTGTGAGAATTCTGAGAGTTGAAGCTTTTGAAGTAGCTCGTGGACACTGTGCATGAGACAGCCCACATCCCAGATTGTCTCTCTTAACATTTTGGCGGGAAACTTATTAAAAACTAGTGACAAACATTCATTTAGCAGTGTAAATGCATCTAAACATGACTAAACCTTCACAATGCATTCTACAGGTTATTACAGACTCTATGTAAGTGAAATCAAGCCCAAAATTATTAATAAGTAACAAAACTCAACATTTTTGTCCCAACTCAACTCCTATGCGAATCTTATTATTTACTGTGTCTATATGATCAAAAGTATTTCTATATATTAATAAAGAAAAGAAAAAGAGAGTAGAAAGTAAAAGGGTGTAAGGCAGAAATAAAAAAAATGTAAGAGAAAGCTATAAGAAGTATATACAATAAAATATTACTTACTGTTTATATTAATAGAGTTAAAAATAAAACATATTATTTACTATTATTTAGTTCTAATTATTATTAGTTAAAGCATGACAGATTATTTACAAACAAGCATAAGCAGTGTAATCAAGAAAGTATAATTAGGTAGTGTCATTCCTGTATCTGTGATGTGTCAGTGTGATATCTAGGTCAAAGGTGAGACTAGCTGCTTTCAGCTTCTCTGTGAGAATTCTGAGAGTTCATAGGTTCATACTAGGCTATCTGCCCTAGGGCATTTATAAGCCTAGCCAGAGTGTGTGTGGCTTTCACCACCCCTTAGGATGAGAATACTATACCCATTAATTTGCTGTGCCTCTGTCCAGCAGTGATACAGAGATGATTCCCGGGGTAAACCTACGATCTCCCATCCACTCGTCAAGATTTCTCTTGAACAGAGTCAGTGAGGGGCTCTGCCTCACATGGACTGGGATTCTGTTCCATAGTGTAGGGAGTCTCTGGGTGATGAATCTGTCCCTCCAGCACGTCCTATTTATATCCGTGTTGAGGTTTAAGTCTCTTGCTCTCGTGGCTCTGGTGGATTTGGATTTTTTGAGGTGGAGCATGTCCATTAATTCCGGGTTGGACATGGCCTTGTATGTCAGGCACAGATCACCTCTGAGCAGACGGTATGCGACTGAATAGAGCTGGAGTTTCTTCAGTCGGGCATCGTATGACATATGTTTGAGCCCCTTTATCCTTTTGGTGAGGAACTTTTGGGGTCTTTCCAACTGCTGCACGTGTCGGGTAAGGTACATTCCAAATGGGGCGTTGTACTCAATCATTGGTCTGATAAGTGAAGAGTACAGGGGTACAATGACCTCTCCTGATCTGGATGTGAATCCCTTCATGATCAGGTGGGCAATGTAGAAGGTCTTCCTAACCACTTTGGCAATGTGAGTGTCAAAAGAGAGGTTACTGTCAACTTGAAGCTTTTGAAGTAGCTCATGGACACTGTGCATGAGACAGCCCACATCCCAGATTGTCTCTCTTAACATTTTGGTGGGAAACTTATTAAAAACTAGTAACAAACATTCATTTAGCAGTGTAAATGCATCTAAACATGACAAAACCTTCACAATGCATTCTACAGGTTATTACAGACTCTATGTAAGTGAAATCAAGCCCAAAATTATTAATAAGTAACAAAACTCAACATTTTTGTCCCAACTCAACTCCTATGCAAATCTTATTATTTACTGTGTCTAAATGATCAAAAGCATTTCTATATATTAATAAAGAAAAGAAAAGAGAGTAGAAAGTAAAAGGGTGTAAGGCAGAAATAAAAAAAAATGTAAGAGAAAGCTATAAGAAGTATATACAGTAGAATGTTACTTACTGTTTATATTAATAGAGTTAAAAATAAAACATTATTTACTATTATTTAGTTCTAATTATTATTAGTTAAAGCATGACAGATTATTTACAAACAAGCATAAGCAGTGTAATCAAGAAAGTATAATTAGGAATAGCATTTGAAGAATATATAAACTTTTAAAGGAAAAAAAAATGTATCAAATTACTTACCTTATTTTTCCTCTTCAGAAAGAGAAACAAGTTAAATCACAGCTTGCCATTAAATCTCCAGATATTTTGACTAGTTATGAAACAAAACATTTCTTTGCACACAGAGAATAACTTTGATTAAATCTTTTTCAAAATATTTGTTGCTTCTTGGAAATGCAGGAACTATATTTAAAAAGATTAATAATAAAATAAAATGAGAGAGGAAAAAAAAATAGTACAAATCATTTGTTTTTTAGTCTCTTCTTCTTCTCTGAAGTCTTCCACGAAGTTTCAGTTGCCAGTCTCTTTAACGAAGGACTAGCCCATTCCATTTCTTCTATTTTTTCCAAAATCTTATTTTTTTTGATAAACAGTAAAGCAGAGTCTAAGTCATCGAAAATTTTAGGACCATCAGGAAGGAAGATTTTAAGCTTGGCAGGAAACAGAAGGTATGTTTTAAACTGTGCTTTTTTAAGCTCCCTTATTAGTGGCAGAAAAACTTTTCTTTTAGCTAATACCATGGAAGAATAGTCATTGTCAAAACGCACAGTTGTTTCATTAATCTTAACAGGAGCTTTAGCCCAAGCAGATTTAAGAACCATCTCTTTATCAAAGATGATAGAAATCTAACTATAACTGATCTAGGATAGTTTTGTTAGAGTTAGTATTAGCTATAGATCTATGTGCTCTTCGATACCAAAAGAGAATGCTTCTGGTAAATCTAAAGTTTTAGGGAGCCATGTTGTTAAAAAGAAGTAATATTGTTTCCTTCAATATTTTCTGGCAGTCCAAAAATCCTAAAGTTATTGCCTAGATCTATTTTCCAGGTCATCCAGCTTTGTTTGTAAATGTGTATTTTGTTTCAGCAGAAACTCAATGTTGATTTCCTCTTCTTGTATTCTATTTTCCATGTCATTCACAGCTTCTTCTATGCCTGTCATCTGGATCTTCTGTTGTTGCAGGTCCATATGTAACAAGTCTATTTGTTTTGTAGTTTTTTCTATGAAAGTGTCTATTTTAGTATCCATTTTATCCATCTTAGCAGTAAGTTGCTGGACTATAATTATCAGAGACTGAAGTTCTTTCTTGATGCTGGAGTCTTGAGAATTTGTCTTACTGGAACTCATTTCAGACTGATAAACTGACAGGAAAATTTCCAAAGTAATTTCTGACAGGAATATTATTAAGATTTCCTTTCTTTTTTAGATATAGTTCAAGAACTATATAAAACAAACATATTTAGAAAGAAAATTACTTCAAAAATTAATTTTTTAAGTAATTAATTCCTGTCAATGTAATGAAATTGGTGGAGCTGAAGAAATCTGCTGCTATCCTGTGCTCATCCTTGGCCACGCCCTCGGTAGGGATGTTCTTGAATACATATCATGTACACTTAGTGTAGGCGTTATTGAATCTGGGCCATCAACAACAGCCCCATTTAAAAAAAACACTCTGTTCAAAAAGCTTGACATATGGCAAGACCAAGTTTAAAAAAAAAAACACAAAAGTAAATTCCTTACTTTTTTGTTCTAGGAAAATCTCTCTCTGATAGCAAAAACCACAGCTACTACTGGGGAAGATCCTTCTAGCTCAGCTTGAGCCTGGCCAACTTATCATAGCTGCAGCATCCAACAGAAACATCCTCCCATCAAACAATCCGTAGCAACGGACATCACTTTATAGCAAACTCTCACATTCAGAAACACCACTGTCTCACTTTTTCAAAAGCCAACTGGTTACCTATACAGCAAAGAGCTGATTTTCATCTTGAAACATTCAACACCCTCTCACTGCTAAAATCACCACTAAAATCTAAACCTATAATCTTTTCTTTCTAAAGTCCAGTACACCAAATTATATCTTGAATACTATTGTACACAGACAAACTGTAATTCTCTTTACACTTACTTAAAACTGTTTATTGCATTTACCTTGTACCTTGTTATTTAATCACTACTACGTTTCTCTTTTTCCAAACTATGTTTATTACTTTCTCCACATTTGTGACTGTAATTCACCCAGGCTATGACTGAAATTGGTCCATTGTGATCAGTACACTACCCCAGTTAACAAAATAAAAATTAAATAAAAGACTACATCTGCCTTACTGAAACTTAGAAAGCAGGAGCCCGTGTAACTACCTCAGCAAATTTTAGAAGACAGACAGTGAAAATCTGAGCAGGCCTGAAATACGTGTTGGGTTCCCTACTCTTTCCCAGCAAGACAAGAGATATGTTTGTGGAAAGTACTTCATCTGCAAATAGTCAGGAAAGCCTGAATACATGTGACTTTATCCTGATTTGCAAATTAATAAACTTGAGTCTCAGTCAAATGAAATGCACAAGGCAGTAGAATGCAAGCATTCTGTTTATTTCCCCTATTTAATCAAGCCAACTCACTGCTGTGTTTATTCCTTTCTTGCTGAACCATCTTGAATAAGTACCTGGCTTAGCTGCATGAAGCTGCATTGTGTGCCTTTCCCACAGGCCAACGGCATCACTTTGATGTTGGAAAGGCTTTTCTGTCATTGAGCTACTCTGCTTTACAGAATTTCTTAACTGTGATCTGACTTCTAATAATTTCACTTCTTTTTCATTACTCCGAACAGATCTGGTTTTGTTTTCCATCTGTATCCATCCCTCTATTCCTAGTACACTTACTACAGAACTCACTTTTTCTTCTTTTTCCATCCTACAGGGATTAATCACCAGTGTCTAAAAATAACTTCTCATAAACATAATGCTACTGTTAACTATTTTTCATTCTGTGTAATGATGGTACATTTGTATTATATGTCAGTGTATGTTTAGACGTCATATATCCAACTTAGATTGTCTAGCATAACTGTACTCCATTTATATTTTTTAAATTTCCTACTGCATTTAGAATGTATACTTTTTCACACTTTTATACTGACTTTTCTCATATATCTGAATTTACTGTTTTTTTTTAATTACTTTAGTTCTTTGTAGATGTAGGGTTTCTCCCCTAGCCTCCTTTGAAAATGGGTATTCTAGACCCAGTCTGACTTTCCCAGTAAACAAATTCCAATAAATAAATAAAACAGCCACTTGTGAACTTTGTTCAGACCTAATTACCTGCATCAAGTTAGTCAGGTGAAGTGCAGAGAATGCTACAGCAGCCCACACAGAACTTATAAGAAATAACACAGCTACAATAAATTATTACTAATATATAACAAAGCACCAGTATCCTACAACAAAGGCTTAAAAAAAGTAGTGCTGCATAAAAACAGTGGTCAACAAGGGCGTAATAAAAGGCTTTGCTGCAAAATGTCACAAACTGGTAATGGGAGTTTGGGAATGTATCTGTGAACAGACAGAGAAAAAGATGAGAAGACAATGAAGCAGATATTTTGTGGTAGCCATACTCAGCGAATATCAGCAGAACACAGCCTTTAAAAAAGAGAAGGAAAAAAAAAAAGGAGACAGAAGCTACAGTTCATAAAGTCAAAACAGCTACAGAAGGAGCTGTAGCAGTCTCAGAAAGGACACTACGAACAGCATAAGTCAGAACAAAGAAACCTGGAAGTGCTTATTCCAAACACAGGAAGTAAACAGCAGAACTGGGAATGATGTGTGCAGACTTGAAGGAAATTAAAGAAGTTTGGTGACTTAAGTTTGTGCAACACAAAAGACATCAGCATGAAATCCTGAAATCCAATCTGCCTCTTTTTCTTGCTTAAATAATGATAAAGATGAGCTACGACAGGACCTGCAGGCTACCAACAGCACCATTCCTGACCTGAAAACCAGATATCAGGACCTGCACACTGAGTAACAAAATAAAACCCACTTGTAAACTAATAATTCATAGGGGAGCAAACAAACTTCAGGATAACAGAAAGGATATCACTGTGATGCATTTGAAGATTACATTCCACTAAAACAAATGCAAGATACTTTTGCCCAGCTTTTACAAAAAAAAAAAAAATGAAACTGAGAGTATAAACAGCTCTTCATGAAACCCACAAAGGGATTGCCCAGGAAAAGCAGCATGCTGTATTTCAATGTGAATTTGCAAGGAAACTGAGTTAAATGCACTCAACATATAGAGGATATGGAAGAAAAATGTATGGGAGTGAAAACCTTGTAAATGCGCTACAAGAAGACAAAAAGGTCATACAAGGCGGATGAGCAGGACGCACTATTTTTTGAACTAGTGTGTGTAAAACATTAGGGCCTGAGCATACAGGGTTCAAAGTTTACCCAGAAACTTTAAGCCAGCTGGTAAAGCAAAGACAGGCTGACAGAGAAGAAAAAAACTATATACAATGCATAGTTCCTCACCTGGTTATCTAAGCTTACTGAAAAAAAATGTACCAGAATCATATGCTTGCTTGGAGTTATAATACGAATGGGTACACACTCCGGGGAAAAAGGGAAATATATAGATGAAAATAAAACTCTGAAACAGAAAACTAAACACCTAAAACCTGAAATTGAATGAAACCCAAAATCAAGCAATTCTTCAGTACGAAGTTGGCTTAATGCACTGAATTCAGAAAATGTTAAACTGAGCTCTAAGGGGAAGAAAAAAAATCAAAATAGAGAAAAAATGAGACTGACAGAATTAGTCCGTGCACGAGTATCTTCTGCTGTCGAAGAACTGCAGAAATATCAGGCAGGAAAATCTGAAAATGAATGCACTTTACAGAGACAGCAAGAACGTGCAGCTCCATGAGAAAGGGAAACATATAGCACAGTAGCGTTGTAACACAGAAGCCAGGTTTTGAGAATGAATTTCACCAAACTGTTTTCTGTAACAGAGAAAATCTTATTTCTAGAAAGTGCTACAAGGGGCCTTAGCGGAAGCCAGTCCTAATTTAAACTGGTAGACAGTTTGCTGCAGTCACAGAAAGGTGAAATCAGTATCTCAGAATCACCAGAGGAAATGCTTGCTCAAGTTCAAAGTGAAAACATGCTACAGCACCACCAACTATGGGATGCCCAGAATTAAGGGTACTGTTAAAGAGGAGATCACTATACTAATAGAGATGCAGAAGAACATTCCTGATGTCTTTAAAGATACTCTTAATATCTGAAGCTTCATCTGAAGTCATCATAAAGATTCCTAACAATCTAGGAAAAAAATGTTCACTTGCAAATGTAGAAATGATTTGCAAACAAAGATTCAGGAGCTAGAAATAAAAAGATATAAAATGAACCCTGATCATCGAGGACTGCAGGATAAACTAGACAACAGTGAGAACTGATTATTCCACCACTGTAAAAACATAAATGCAAACATCCAGTAGGATTTGTTGTTATAAATAGCAAAGCTACAGTGTGTCTGAAAAAAAACTGTATCTCCAAGTTTGTTTGGGGTAGCATTTCACTCCAGACAATCTTTTACTGTGCTTTTACATTTTGAGGAGTGGGATTATTCATCTAGTGGCAGTAGGTGTTTACCTGATACATCTAAAATAGTAAGCACACAAAAGGGCTCCAGCCATTACATCAGTTTTTCTTGCCCCAGATGTCAGGTGGCCCCCTAATGGGGAGCAATTAAATATAAAAATACAATGATATACCTCCAACAAAAAAGCAAATACACCAAAAAGGCTTTTAAGCATAGTAAGGGAAAGTAGAGGTATAGCCAAAAGAAGTTAGGGGGCTGGAGGGAGGGTAACCAGGGCTGCAACAGTGAATACACTCGAACATCTACATTTATGGTAAGTGTGCACAACTGTACTATTTTCTTCGTGTTTCACTGTTGCAGTCATTACATTTGGGTATATTCCCAAAGCTATGGTTGGGAGGAGGAATTCAGATAGCATTAGGAATAGCTATAAGGCCCTGCAAGACTGCAGTGGCAAAACCAGCTCTGGATTTAGAGAAAATTGGCAAATGATAATGCTTGGGGAAAGTATGCACAGAACTCCAGGTAGCAGCTTCTAGGATGTCCCTGGTAGGGACGCCTCTGAGAAAGGCTGTAGAGGTAAATGCAGCCCTGGTGGAGTGAGATCTGATCCCCTGGGGGATAGGTTTTCCATGGTGCTTATAGCAGAAATGAATGCAATGGCCTATTCATTTAGAAATGGTTTGCTTTGAAATAGCCATCCCCTCTGCCCCTGTAAGCAAATGCCACCAGCAGTTGTTCAGATTACCTTTGAGGTTTAGTCCTATCCAAGTAGAATCTAAGTTGTCTGTGCACATCTAAGGAATGCAGTATCTGTTCCCCTTTGTTCTGTTGGCAAATGAATAGACTGATTAAGAGCCACACTGGATACCACCTTGGGCATGAAGGATGGATTGGTTCTGAGGGACACCCTGTCCGTATGAAAGATAATGAAAGGCTCCACTGCCATAAGGGCCTGTAATTCAGATACCCTTCTAGCTGAAGTGATTGCTAAAAGGAAAGCTGTTTTCCAAGAAAGAAATTTTAAGTCTGTAGTAGCAGCTGGCTCGAAAGGAGGAAGAATGAGTTTCTTCAAAACAAAGTTATGGTCCCAGGCTGGGGTTGGAGCTCTCCTAGGTGGTCTCAAATTTTTGGCCCCTCTGAGGAACTGTGTTATGAGCTAAATTTGCTGAGTCGTGGATTTTAATGGAGGAAAAAGACAGGCCCTTGTGAAGCATCTCAGTTAAGTACTGTAAAATTGGAGGTAAATTGGGCGCTGATGTGCTCATCCATTTAGATTGGTTCCAAGCACAGAATCTTTTCCATTTTTCAGCATAAGATTGATTTTCAGCATGGACAATGACAGAGTCATATTTGTATTTGTTGTGGAGTGACCTGAGTGCATGCGTTATGTGGCGGATCCTGGCACCCGACAGGCAGCTGACAGTAACTTTCTCCTTATTTAGCCTGGTGAGTGGAACATCAGTGTGCCTGACTATAGAGTCACCTATGACTAGAGTGTTGGGTACGTTGTTATGCCTTATGGGCTGTGGTTGAGTGGCACACTGAGTTTGTGGGCTATGTGTCATTTGGGTTGTGTTGGGGGGTGGAGGTTGCTTGTGTTTCTGCTTTGGAGGTCCCTGTTGCTTGGGCTTTTGACATCATCCCCCACTCTGGAATTATAGATAAACTCACTAAACTAGGTATAAATCCCTATGTCACAAGATGGGTTGCCAACTGGCTCACTGACAGAACCCACACTGTGAAAGTAGCAGACTCCAAATCCAGCTTCAGACCAGTGACAAGTGAAGTACCACAGGGTTCAGTCCTGGGTCCTTTCCTGTTTGGTATCTACTTCTCTGAAGTACAGGCCAACACAGAAGGTCTTAGGCTAACTAAGTTCACAGATGACTGCAAACTAGGAATCATAATCAAAACTCCAAAAGATGTGGACATCCTACAAAACGGCCTTGCTGAGATAGATGCCTGGTGTCAAAGCCATGGCCTCAAGCTCAATGCCAAAAAGTGCATTGTCATTCCTTTTGGTAAAAACTCAGTACCCATGAACTACCACATAGGTGGTAGTCTACTTAACACCGAAAGTGTGATAAGAGACCTTGGGACACAGGTGGACAGTAGTCTCTCATTTGATAATCACATTGCCACAGTAGTCAGGAAATCCTTCTATGTGGCACACCTCATCACAAAAGGTTTCTCATCCAGGAAAATAGAGGTCATTGTTCCCCTCTACTCGTCACTCATTAGATCCATTATAGAGTACAATGCCCCTTTTGGTATGTACCTCACAAGACATCTACAACAACTGGAAAGGCCACAGAAATACCTCACAAAGACGATTACCAGCCTCAAAGAGATGCCCTATGCAGACCGTCTCAAAAAACTGCAGCTTTACTCTGTTGCATATCGCCTACTCAGAGGTGATCTCTGCCTAACACACAAAGCTATGTCAAACCCAGAGCTTTTAGACATGCTCCACTTAAAGAAATCCCAATCCCTATGAGCTACATGCTCTAGGCACCTAAACCTCATCACCACAATAAACAGAACATGCTGGAGGGATAGATTCCTGTCCCAGAGACTTCCCATACTCTGGAACAAACTACCTATCTATATCAAACAAAGCTCCTCATTAGCACTGTTCAAGAAAATTCTTGATGATTGGATGGGATATAGGAAATTCACCCCGGGGATCACTTCTGTGGCTCTGCTCGACAGTGGCACAGGAAAATAATTTTCCTGGGTGGTGAAAGTCAGGGTACCTTTGGCTAGGCTTATGTAGGCCCTAGGGCCAATAGCCTAGTACCTACCTATGAACCCAAGTATTTTTTCCATTTCTCTTATATACTACAACTGTACTTTAGCAGTTTCAAAAAATTGTAACGTCCGCTGCTGTTTTAAGTAGTTGATTACACTGTATTACATTGTATCTGTTAAGTGTAGGGCTGTTGTGGGTTGTATGTGTGGTCTTGTTACACTTGGGTTCCAAACAACTAGTCTACATTATTAAGGTGTTCTTCTGCACCCCCGTGGCAGAAGTGTGCTGATCAAACCTGTTTGAGTTGGGGATTGCTAGTGGAAGGCTTATTGTGTGTTTTCCTGATTGGTAGTTAGCTTAAACTTGTTTCTCTTTGTTCATATTTAATCCTCACATTTGCGCAGTGCTGCTCTTAACACAGTGGCAGTTAGGAGTGCCTTGTATAAACACAAAAGCCTAGAAGCTCAGGTTTTTCCCTAAACAGCTGTCAGTGAAACCCTTTCAAGCTTTTCTGCTGCTCCAGGAGCAACTCAGTTGTGCACTGAGCAGCACTGCCTTAATGATCAACCTTACCCTCCACAAGGTATAGGTCCCTCTTGTAGTCATCTCAGTACTACCAGCACAGTCCTGTCAAATTAACCCATTCCCTTCCCTAATAAAACATACAGTAACAGCCTGCTGTCATGAATGGGTTAGTTTCCCATCATCTCTCTGGCCAGGCTGATAAACATAGGCATCCTGAGGCAATGGAGCAATTGTCTCATCTATACTTTCAACCACTTACTTCTGAAACAAACAAATAATATATGTGAGAGATAGTTACTCTATGAAATTGGAGTCAAAACTTTCACATAAGGACAAATCGAATGTTAAACAGGTTGTCAGCACACACACACACACACACACACACACTTGCCACACTAAATAAGGACACAACACATAAACTGACATATGCAGAGGTACTCAGTAGTAACTTACCAAAAGATCAGAGGCCTCCCAAATGGAAACCACTTACACACAACAATGCAAAAAACAACCACAACACATAACACATACAAACCAGTGTCAACAAATAAGCCCATAAGGCATAACACCACAAAACCTAATGCATTAGTCATAGGTGACTCCATTGTGAGATACATGGATGTTCCCCTCACCAGGCTGGATAAGGAGAGGGTTACGGTTACCTGTCTGTCAGATGCCAGCATCCATCACGTCACTCAACCACAAGTACCAGTATGACTCCATCATAGTCCATGTGGGCATGAATGACTTTGAGATACCTCACTGGACTGCATGAAGAAAGACATGACTGAGCTCTAAGATTATGTGTCACAGGCGGGTATAAGCCTAGTCTTAAGCAGCATTCTACCTTCTCCAAGGGTGATGCCACAATATAAACAAAAAATGATTGACTTTAACAATTGTCTTAGCTTCTGGTCTCAGTCCAAGCAGATCCAATATCTGTCGGCATGGGAAGACATGGTCAACAGGCCACATTGCTTTGCCAAAGATGATCTGCACCTGTCTCCTCTAGGCTTTCAAACACTGGCAAAGGAGGTAGCCCTCCTGTACTGTGCCTTTTTATGCAGTTTCAAATTAACCAATCTCCCAACATAACAAAATAATCCCTATATAAACTCAAGGTATTTTTGCTTAATACTAGGAGTCTAAACAAGACTCTGCACTCCCTGGAAGCACTCCTCACTTTGGAGGATGCTGACATCTGTGCAGTCACTGAGACATGGTTCAAAGGCATGGAAAGTACCCCAGCCATGCAGGGCTACAATGTCTTCCTTCCATACATTCAGACAACAAACTGATCATGAAAAAACCAAAGGAGAAGGTGTGTCCATCTTAATGAAGGATAATTAAATATCCATGATACCGAGTTCAACCTTTGTGCCCATCTAGTCAGTAGATCAGTGGTCCAGTATTGCGTAAAAAATGAAGTGTAACCCCAATACTGAGTGGAATGGGTACAGATCAGACCTTTTGGGATAAAAAGTTTTGAAAGCCTTCAAAATCCAGCTGCTAAACAGTCTATGGTCTGCCACTGAACCAAAGTAAAAATGAGAATAAAACCAAAGGATAACCCAAGCAAAATGAAAATAATCATAAAAATAAAAGTCAAAGTAACCAAAGTCCATGTGAGTTTGAATGATATGCTGTCACATGGGTCTTTTTAGTTTCTCAGAGTTTATTTTCAAGGCAGATGAGCACTGTGTTAACATTCAGACAAGATTCATTATTTTATACCTTCTACAATTGGAAGTTCTAACTAGTCATGGTTAATTTTGGAAGTACGAGTCAACATTTCTATTGGTAGTTCCAGGTGGATAGGAGCCAATGAGGAACAGACCAATCACAAGCAGTGTTTCAGGCCAGATGGCCAATGGTGTTTTTGTGGGCCAGGATGGAGTCACTGGGTGGGAGTGGGGAGGTTGAGCCAATGAAAATTTCCATAAACTAAGCCAATGGAAGTGAGGTGAGGATGGGGGGTAGCCAATCCTTGTTGGTGGGGGAATTCGCCAATGGTTTCGCTGGATTTCGAAAATCTACCAATGGGAGGAAACTAGGGTGTATCAAAGTCTTCTACCATTTCCCCGGAGTGGTGGTGGCATGGGTCCACATGTTCTAGTTAGTGGGATGGCCTTAAGGTGTTTTGTCAGCCTAGGGGGATTGAAAGTTGAGTTGTATTTTAATTTGTTTTATTGCGTCACCAGTAACGAAACTATAGCCTTGTACCTAACCATTAATCCACTACTTGGAACTATCAAACAAAAGATCTGTATCTAACACAGGTAATCCCAATGGCACCTATGAATACAGACCACCCAACTGTGCTTACAGTAAGTACATGAGTGGAAAACCCAAATTTTACAGACCCAACTCAGAGACTTTATCACAGCAAGGGACACTACAACTGCTCCATGAATGGAGTAGTGTACCATTCTCAACTTTCCAGGTGCCTTTCATTTTATGTGGACAAAACTATCAATAAGCTTAAGACAAGGACTGCAAGGCACCTAACTGATGTCAGACAAAATAACCCATACAACGTCCTTGCAAAACACTGCATGAATACTCCTGGACATGACTTGTTTCCTTTCCAGGTGTTGGACACAGTACCATCTGAGGAACTGCAAGGGAACCAGAATGACAGATTGGAGAAAAGGGAACTTGAATGGCAGTTAAGGCTGGAAGCAAACAAGTGCCATGGCCTTAACACCCAGGTCAGCATTCTAAGTGTTCTCAACCTCAGAAAGCTCCATCACCAAGCATATTATTGAAGACCCCTTCAAGACTCACTATCAGACTGCACATTTACTAACCAACAACTGCATTTGCCCCCCCCCCCCGTTTTTTGCCTGGTTCCCCTGCTTCAATCATTGTGTGGTTAAAATGAAGCTCAGGATTGTGACTTGTGTCTTTTGTATAACGACTGAGTCTTCAACTCTCTCCCATTGCTTGATCGAAGCATTCTCTTTTTTTTCCCTTTGTTTTCTGTTCTTCCTTGATACTATACTGTTTTCTTCCTCCCGATCCTTAAGCAGGTCTGAAGAAGCTACTGCAAAAGCACTGCTCTGGCGGTGACACATGATCTAATAACTAATATGTTTTCCAAAAACTAAGACTAACTGGTTCTTCAAGACTCAGACTACTCAGTTTTTAAAAAACAACAGAATATAAGCATACATTGATTTCCAATGACAGCAGCAGTTCAGAATTGTTGCATTATAAGATGTTTTAGATCCTTTACTCATTCTCGTCTCCGATTGCTGTGTGTTTACTGATTTTACTTTTCTTACTGACTTTACTGATTTTCTTTTACGGACTCTTGATATTATGGTTTATATTATGATATACATGTTATCTTGGTTTTATTTTTATTAGTATTAGTTTTCTCCCCTGAGGCAGATCCGAAGAAGCTACTGTGAAAGCGCTGCCCCAGCAGTAACATGCTCAGACTAGGAACTTTATGTTGTAGCTGAGCAACTGTTTTTTCATTGACAATACTAGATCGTAATGACTGCTGCACACATGGATTAGCATTATAATTAAGCTACTGTTTTTTGATTTGGATTAAAAGCATTTTACTCAAAAATGTAAATGGTAATATCGATCTGGAATACATAATCGCAACAGACGGGCCCCAACTTATTACTGTTCACTAACATGGATGGTTGCTTGATTCACTTCTGACTGAATCATTACTTGGTTTGATTAGTGGTTATGTACAAGGGTATAGTTTCGTCACTGGCAATACAATAAAATAAATTAAAACATGGCTCAACTTTCAATCCCACTAGGCTGACAAAACGTACAGTTGTGTACACTTACCATAAATGTAGATGTTCAAGTGTATTCACTGTTGCAGTCATTAAATTTGGGTAATCTGCTGGCAGGTTGCCCTCAGTCGGCTTGATTAAAAAAAGTCTTGGGTCCTGCATCGGTTGCTGTCCCTTCTTCCATGTCAGGTCATCAGGGGTATAAAACATGCAGCCTATGCCATTTTAATAATTTTTTCTTGCCCCAGATGTCAGGTGACCCCCAAATGGGGAGCAAAATATAAATATATATAAATATCTAAACATGTAATTTAGAACATAACAAATATACCTCCAAATAAAAGCAAATACACCAAAAAGGCTTTTGAGCACAGTAAAAGAAAGAAGAGGTATAGTAAAAGAAAAAACGGGGCTGGCGGGTGGGTAACCAGGACTGCAACAGTGAATACACTCGAATATCTACATTTATGGTAAGTGTACACAATTGTACTATGTTCTTCATGTTTCACTGTTGCAGTCATTGCATTTGGGTAGAATCCCAAAGCTATGGTTGGGAGGATGGAATTATACAGCATTAGGAGCAGCTATAAGGCCCTGCAGGACAGCAGTGGCAAAACCTGCTCTGGATTTAGAGAAGAGAGGTAAATGGTAATGTTGGTGAATGTATGGACTGAGCTCCAGGTAGCAGCTTCTAGAATGTCTCTGGTAGGAATCCCTCTGAGAAAGGCTGCAGAAGTAGATGCAGCCCTGGTGGAGTAGGATCTGATCCCCTCGGGAACAGATTTACCATGGTGCATGTAGCAGAAACAAATACAATGGCTTATCCATTTTGAAATAGTCTGCTTTGAAATAGCCTTTCCCTCTGCCCCTGCAGCAAATGCCACCAGTAATTGCTCAGATTTCCTTAGAGATTTTGTCCTATTTAAGTAGAATCTTAGTTGTCTGCTTACATCCAATGAATGCAGAATCCGCTCAACCTTGTTCTGTGGATTTGGGAAAAAAATTGGCAGATGAATGGTCTGATTGAGAGCCACACTAGATACTACTTTAGGCATAAAGGATGCATTGGTTCTGAGTGGCAACCTGTCTGGGTAAAATATAATAAAAGGCTCCACTTTCATAAGAGCCTGTAGTTCTGAAATCCTTCTAGCTGAAGTGACTGCTAAATGAAAAGCTGTCTTCCAAGACATACATTTTATGTCTGCAGTAGCAGCTGGCTCAAAAGGAGGTCGAGGTCCCATGCAGGAGTTGGTGCTCTCCTGGCCCCTCTGAGATACTGCTTTAGCAGGGGATGAGAGAAGAGGGGAGGTTCTGTGTTGTAATGAGCTGAAATGGCAGAGGCATGGATTTTTATGGAAGAGAAAGATAGGCCCTTGTGAAGCATCTCAGTTAAATATTACAGAATCTGAGGAATATTGGGCATTGCTGTGCTTATTCCTTATGCTTGGTTCCAGGCACAGAATCTTTTCCATTTATCAGCATAAGATTTTCTAGTACTAGGCCTTCTAGCCTCCAAAATGACATCCATCACAGGTTTACTGAGAGATGTAACTAGTGAAATTAGTTGATTAGTCATGCTGCAAGATTCAGAGTTTGGAGCTGAGTGTGCAGAATTTGACAGTTCTGCTGTGACAGGAGATAAGGTGTCTGAGGCAGGTACCATGGAGGAAGGTGTGACATATTGTGTAACAGCTGGTACCAGTGTTGACAAGGCCAGTCTGGAGAAATAAGAATCATTTTTGGTTTTTCCTGTCTGGCTTTTAGTAAGACCTTGGAGAGTAGAGGCAGAGGGGGAAAGACATAGACTGATAGTTTTTTTCCAGCTGAAGGATAGAGCATCCACTTTCCAAGCTGTTTTGTGATGAATTCTTGTGCAGAATTTGTCCAACTGATAGTGTTGAGGTGAGGCAAAAAGATCTATGTCTGGGCTCTCCCATTTGCATGTCAACATGCTGAAAATTTGTGGATCCAGTTTCCATTCGTGTGAGTCCATAAGATTTCTGCTTAGTTCGTCTGCCAGAGTATTTTGCTTTCCTGGCAGGAATTGAGCTTGTAGATGTATTTGATAAGTCAAGGCTGTGTTCCACAAAGCCATGGCTAGTCTGCAAAGGGGGGTAGGAATGGGTACCCCCTGCTTGTTTATGTACCACATGACTGTGGTGTTGTCTGTCTTTATCAGTAGTTGTCCTGGATGAAGATAGTCCTTGAAGGCTGTCAGAGCATTCTGTACAGCTAGCATCTCTTTCTGGTTGATATGCAGGTGCATTTGATTGGGGCTCCATTTGCCCTGAATGCATCTCCCTGCCAGATGCGCCCCCCAAGCATAATCTGATGCATCTGTAGTCAGGGTTTGGGTGGCAGGGGGTGGAATGAATGACAGTCCCTTGCTTTGGTGACAGGCCTCTGCCCACCATAGGAACTCTTGTTGCAGGCAAGGAATGATAGGAATCATTGATTCTAGGCTGTGACAATGTTGACTCCATAAGCTTTTTAGGTACCATTGAAGTTTCCTCATATGCAGTCTTGCATATGGAATTATTAGAATGCAGGAAGCCATGAACCCCACGGCCTGCAGAATTTGTCTTGCAGATAGCTGGGTTTTTGTGGCAACTTGTCTGAAGTAAATCATTAATTGAATTTGTTTTTTCTGGTGTAAGGTAAGTCATCTGGGCAGTTGTATTCAAGCTTGCACCCAGGAATGTAATTATTTGAGAGGGTACCAGCTGTGATTTCTTTTTAAGGTGTACCCTAGACAAGTTAGAAGTCTTTTCACAAATGCCAGACGTTTTAGAAGAGTGTCCTTGTTTTCTGCCTGAATTAGACAATCGTCCAGGTAAGGATAAATTTGAATGTTTCTTTGTCTGCAAAATGCAATTACTGGTGCCAGGCACTTTGTGAAGACCCTGGGCACAGTAGATAAACCAAAAGGCAGTGCAGAGAACTGGTAATGCAAATAGCTGATTGGGATATGCATGTAAGCCTCTTTTAAGTCTAGAGTTACCAGCCAGGCATCCTTGCCTAGCATAGGCAGTAACTGTTGTAGAGTCAGCATCTTGAATTTTGGAATGTCCAGAAATGTATTTAGAATGGATAAGTCCAGAATTGGATGCCATGATTTGTCTTTTCTGAGTACCAGGAAAAGTCTTGAATAAGAACCTTGTCCCTTTTCCTTTTCTGGTACTGGTTGAATAGCCCCCATATTCATGAGGGACACAACTTGTTTCTGGGCCTCTGCCCACTGATTTGGAGGCAGATCTGGCCATTAGTTTGGGATTGGCAACGTGTGAAAATGAAATCTGTATCCCTGGGATACTATATTTAAGACCCACTTGTCCTGGGTAATTAGTTGCCAATTTCTTGCATGAAGTACCAGTTTCCCCCCCCAAAGGGGCGACCAAAAGATAAGTGCTTGGTGATTGAAGAGGAAAGTCATTGAGACTGTTTACCATAGAAAGGTGCCTTGTTACTTCCAGATTTGGAGGTGGAGGTACCCCACTGTTTTGTTTTATAAGTTCCTTGTGATTGAAACCTGGAGCCTTTGGAGTGTCTGGGTTTGACCTGAGTGGCTCTGGTGGATACTGGAAAGCACCAATTCTTAGTAGGCCAGTGCCTACTGAACCTGGGTGGCTGCACTTGTAGGAAATCTTTTACAGTTTGCATAGATTTAGCTTTGTCTTCCATCTTTTTCAAAACGTCTTCTGCCTTATTACCAAATAGACTGTCCTGTTGTAAAGGAGCATCCAACAATTTTGCTTTAATGTGATCAGGCAGATTTTGCTCCTTGAGCCAAGCATGCCTTCTTATCACAGATCCAGTTACAGCGACCCTGCAAGAGGCCTCCAAGGAATCAAAACCACATTGCAAAGTATGCTTTCCAACTTGTTCAGCTGAAAACAATAAATCCTGCAACTCTATTTTCCACACAGTCAGAAATCAACATCATTTTCTGTTTAAATAAGTCCATGACATGCTGCTATTTAAGCATATGAAATTGACAGTTTAAAGCCCTGATTGCCAAGGCTGCAGACATGTAAACTTTCTTACCCCATCTATCCAGTGCCCTAGAGTCTCTATCAGAAGGGGTAGGATTTTTAGTAGTAGAAGCCTTAACGCCCTTGGGACCCTGAGAAATGGTATCAGGATCAGCCATAGGGTTTTTAAAAAGGAATTTGTGGGAGTCAGGAACCCTGTAATATCTGCCTGGCTTACTAGGAGCTGGAGGCAGGGAATCAGGAGTCATGCTGGATTCCGAGAAAACATCATCAACAATGTCTAAAACGGGGTATAGCCAAAGGCCTATGCTGAGGAAGAAGAAGAAAATCCCTAAGCCTCTTTTTAGATTCTGAGAAATCCTGACTCCAGTGAAAGTGTTCCCTTAAGGTATGCAAAGTTTCTCCAAAAGAAAAATCCTCAGGAGGAGAAGCAGAAGCGATGGAGTCTTCTGCATCAGAGTCCTCATAAGGTGGAATAGATAATTCCTGATCAGAAGAAATACAAACCTGATCTGATGATTTATAGTCACTGCTTTGCCTAGGCCTCTTAGCAGGAGGGGGATGGGAACCCCTGATCAAGGTAATTAAATCTCCAGCCATTTTGATGATTTGTTTTTTAGGCATAGGGGCCTGTGGACGTGGCTCGTGTCATTTTTTTAGACACATAACTTGATTTTGGCCTAGGTTTTGATGATGGCATCGGTTTAATATACAAACATTTAGGCCTGAAAACACCTTCAGAAGCTGGTGCTTGCTCAGTAGCTCCAGACCCATCTAAGGTAGAGACATCCACAGATTCAATACTTAAAGTATCTCGCGGCATACCGGACTTCAAATGTGTCTCAGTAGAGGCCTGCAAATCAAAAGCGGGCATCAGGGGCTGCAAAAGCACCTCACTGAGTACCGGTGAACCGGCGACTGACTTAGGAGAAGCTTCGTCATCGGTTTTGGACCTCGATGGTCTGTCTGTCTTTTTCTTTGCATTTTTTGTGTATTCCGGTAGTTGGATTGCTAACCGATGACATTTCTGGGTAGTTAAATCTTGAGCCAAAATATTTTGAAGCAAAAATATACCGACACTTAGTGCGTAGATTAAATTTAGCACAAAACCGACAGCAAGGCACATTGTGGTCAGGGCCTAGGCAAGAAATACAGTACAAATGAAAATTCTTATGCGGTGTTTGCTTCCCACAAGTTATACAATTATTAACTTTTAATGACATCGGTAAGGAGCAAGAAAAAGTTTCCCCAATGGAGTACTTAGCGTTAGGTTGAAGACTTCAGTTCTGAAACTCAAAAACAAAGATTTCAGGAGTTGGCCGACCGGCACTTGCGAACTGCTTCTGCTTTGGGCACCGCGAGGCAAGAAAGACCGATTAAAATGGCGTTGGCTGCATGTTTTATACCCCTGATGACATGACATCATGGAAGAAGGGACAGCAAACGATGCAGGACCCAAGACTTTGTTAATCAGGCCGACCGAGGGCAACCTGCCAGCAGATTACTCAAATGTAATAACTGCAACAGTGAAACACAAAGAACATCACCCTAAGGCCGTCCCGCTAACTAGAACACGCAGGCCCACGCCACCACCACCTCCGGGGAAATTCTAGGAGACTTCATACACCCTAGTTTCCTCCCATTGGTGAATTTTCAAAATCCCGCAAAACCATTTGCAAATTCCCCCACCAACAAGAATTGCCTACCCCCATCCCCCCTCCCATTGGCTTAGTTTGTGGAACTTTTCATTGGCAAAACCTCCCCACTCCCACTCAATGACTCCATCCTGGCCCACAAAAACATCATTTGCCATCTGGCCCCAAGCACTGCTTGTCATTGGTCTATTCCTCATTGGCTCCTGTCCACCTGGAACTACCAATAGAAATTTGACATACTTCCAAAATTAACAATGGTTAGTTAGAACTTCCAATTGTAGAAGGTATAAAAAAATGAATCTTGTCTGAATGTTAACACAGCGCTCATCTGCCTTGAACATAAACTCTGAGGAACTTAAAAAACCCATGTGACAGCATATCATTCAAACTCATATGGAATTTGGTTACTTTGACTTTTATTTTTATGGTTATTTTCATTCCGCTTGGGTTATCCTTTGGTTTTATTCTCATTTTTACTTTGGTTCAGTGGTAAACCATAGACTCTATTTAGAAGTTGGATTTTGAAGGCTTTTAAAAAGTTTTTTTCAATCTATCTCAAAAGGTCTGATTTGTACCCATTCCACTCAATCTTAATTTAAGGATGCACAAAGCTAGAGACTGGTCAAACAGTATGACTCTCTTGATCTAGTCTATGTCCAATTAACTATAGACAAAGCCCCTACCACATCATAGCTGGCTAGAGGCCCTCCAAATGTCAATGCAAATGCTCTGCAACAGCTAGTCGGTACACCCACAAGAGGCTGAAATGTCCTGGAAACAGAGCTCACTAACATGGAAGACTATTGCACCCCACCCTGTGTGATGGCCTCCCTGGTAAGAAAGTACAGTTGTGTACACTTACCATAAATGTAGATGTTCGAGTGTATTCACTGTTGCAGTCATTACATTTGGGTTATCTGCTTGCAGTAGCCATCAGTCAGCCTGATTAACAGTCTTGGGTCCTACACTGGTTGCTGTCTCTTCTTCCGTGACATCAGGTCGTCAGGGGGTATAAAACATGCAGCAGACGTCATTGCATCAGTTTTTCTTGCCCCAGATGTCAGGTGCCCCCCTAATGGGAAGCAATTAAATCTATAAATATACAAGGTTATACCTCTAACAAAAAAGCAAATACACAAAAAAGCTTTTAAGCATTAAAAAGGAGAGAAGAGGTATAGCCAAAAGAAGTCAGGGGGCTGGAGGGAGGGTAACCAGGTCTGCAACAGTGAATACACTCGAACATCTACATTTATGGTAAGTGTATACAACTGTACTATGTTCTACGTGTTTCACTGTTGCAGTCATTACATTTGGGTAGATTCCCAAAACTTAAGATGGGAGGAGGAATTTAGATAGCATTAGGAGTAGCTATAAGGCCCTGCAAAACTGCAGTGACAAAGCCAGCTCTGGATTCAGAGAAAATTGGCAAATGGTAATACTTGGAGAAAGTATGTACAGAACTCCAGGTAGCAGCTTCTAGGATGTCCCTGGTAGGTACGCCTCTGAGAAAGGCTGTAGAGGTAGATGCAGCCCTGGTTGAGTGGGGTCTGATCCCCTGTGGGATAGGTTTTCCATGGTGCTTATAGCAGAAATGAATGCAATGGCCTATCCATTTGGAGATGGTTCACTTTGAAATAGCCTTCCCCTCTGTCCCTGCAGCAAATGCCACCAGCAGTTGTTCAGATTTCCTTTGAGGTTTAGACCTGTCCAAGTAGAATCTAAGTTGTCTGTGCACATCTGAGTGCAGTATCCATTCCCCTTTGTTCTGTGGATTAGGGAAGAAAATAGGCAAATGAATGGGCTGATTAAAGGCCACACTGGATACCACCTTTGACATGAAAGAGGGATTGGTCCTGAGGGACACCCTGTCTGCATGAAAGATGATGAAAGGCTCCACTGCCATAAGGGCCTGTAATTCAGATACCCTTCTTGATGAAGTGATGGCTAAAAGGGAAGCTGTTTTCCAAGAAAGGGATTTTAAATCTGCAGTAGCAGCTGGCTCGAAAGGAGGAAGGGTGAGTTTCTCCAATACAAAGTTAAGGTCCCAGGCTGGAGTTGGAGCTCTCCTGGTGGTCTTAAACTTTTGGCCCCTCTGAGCAACTGCTTGAGCAGTGGAAGAGAGAACAGGGGAGGTTCTGTGTTATAATGAGCTGAAATGGCTGAGGCGTGAATTTTTATTGAGGAAAAAGACAGGCCCTTGTGAAGCATCTCAATTAAGTATTGTAAAATCTGAGGTAAATTGGGCACTGCTGTGCTCATCCCTTGAGATTGGTTCCAGGCACAGAATCTTTTCCATTTTTCAGCATAAGATTTTCTAGTACTAGGCCTCCTTGCCTCTAAAATGACATCCATCACTGGTTTACTGAGGGATGGTAAAGGAGAGCTTAGGTAATTAGCCAGGCTGCTAGGTTCAGTGTTTGAAGCTGAGGGTGCAGAATCTGGTTCTCCTGCTGAGACAGCAGGGTAGGAGTATGAGGCAGGTGCTATGGGCCCAACAGTGACACATTGTGTAGGAGGGCGTACCAGTGTTGGTGTGACCAGGCTGGTGCAATGAAAATAATCCTTGATTTGTCTTGTTTGATCTTTAGTAGACCTTTGTAGAGCAGAGGCAGAGGAGAAAAGACATAAACTGATAAGTTTTCCAGCTGAAGGACAGAGCATCCACTTTCCAAGCTTGTCTGTGGGGAGTCCTTGTGCAAAAATTTTTCCAGTTGATAGTTCTGGGGGGGAGGCAAACAGGTCTATATCTAGGCTCTCTCATTTGCTTGTCAACATGTTGAAAATCCTTAGTTCCAGTTTCCACTTGTGTGGGTCCATGAGGTTTCCGCTTAGTCCGTCTGCCAGTGTACTTAGTTTTCCTGGCAGGAATTGAGCTTGTAGATGTACTTGGTAGCACAAGTCTGTGTTCCACAATGCCATGGCTAGTCTGCAAAGTGAATAAGAATGTATACCCCCGCTTGTTTATGTACCACATAATAGTGGTGTTGTCCGTCTTTACCATTAATTGTCCTGGAAGAATGTGGTCCTTGAAGGCTGTTAGAGCATTCTGAATAGCTAACATTTCTTTATGATTGATGTAACGGTGCATTTGAACTGGGTTCCATTTGCCCTGAATGCACTTCCCTGCCAGGTGTGCCCCCCCATGCATAGTCTGATGCATCTGTTGTTAGGGTTTGGGTGGCAGGGTTAGGGTGAATGGTGGTCCCTTGTTTTGGTGGCAGGCCTCTGCCCACCAAAGGAACTCTAGGTGTAGACAAGGAATGACGGGAATCATTGCTTCTAGATCCTGAGAATGGTGACACCATAGGCTTTTTAGATACCATTGTAGTTTCCTCATATGCAGTCTTGCATATGGAATTAGAAGAATGCAGGAGGCCATGAACCCCAAGGCTTGTAGTATTTGCCTTGCAGATAGCAGGGTTTTTGTGGCCACTTGTTTGAAGTAGGTTGTCAAGTGAATTTATTTCTCTGGCATGAGGAAACCCATCTGGGAAGTTGTATTCCAGCTTGCTCCCAGGAATATAATTTGTTGACAGGGTACCAGGTGTGATTTCTTTTAATTTATGGTGTACCCCAGACAAGTTAGCACCCTTTGTACAAGAGCCAGATGATTCAAAAGTATGTCCTGGTTTTCTGCTTGAATTAGACAATCGTCCAGGTATTGGTATATCTGAATATTTCTTTGCCTGCAAAATGCAATGACTGGAGCTAGGCACTTTGTGAATACCCTGGGCATAGCAGATAAGCCAAAGGGCAGTGCAGAGAAAGTAGTTTTGTACCTACCATAAATGTAGATGTCCGATAGGTATGCATCTGCAGTCCTTACATATGGGTTGTCCTGCCACAGGCAGCCCTTCGGTCGGCCGGATTCCAAAGTCTGGGTCCGGCGTCGGCTGATGTTGCCCTTTTCCCCGACGTCAGAGCGCCTGGGGTATAAAACCATCAGCCGACGCCATCTTCCTCAGTTTTTCTTGCCCCAGATGCCAGGTGCCCTCTAATGAAGGCTAAATTTGGAGAGATGCAAAAAATTCCAAACATGCACAGTAATATAAAACAAATACACCATAATAGATAACCCCAGCTAGCTAGAAAGAGGGATAAATACCGAAGGAATACCACAGAGGGGTAGGAGGGAGGGAAAGCCTGACTGCAGATGCATACCTATCGGACATCTACATTTATGGTAGGTACAAAACTGTACTATGTCCTTCAAGGATGAATCTGCAGTCCTTACATATGGGTAGAATACCATAGCCAAGCTGGGGGTGGTAGGACCTAAGAAAAGGATGCTGTAGCTAAAATGCCCTGCAGGACTGCAGTAGCAAAGCCTGCTCTGGATCTGGACTATAAAGGTAAGTTGTAATGCTTGGAAAATGTATGCACGGAGCTTCATGTAGCAGCTTCTAAGATGTCCTTTGTAGCCACCCCTCTTAAGAAGGCTGTGGAGGTGGCTGTGGCTCTGGCGGAAGGAGGTCTAATGTTAGCTGGCACAGTTTTGCCATGAAAAGAGTAACAGAATTGAATGCAATTCCCTATCCATTTTGAAATTGTCTGTTTGGAAATTGCTTTTCCTTGTACACCAGCAGCATATGCTACAAAGAGCTGGTCAGTTTTCCTGTAAGTCTTAGTTCTGTCCAAGTAGTAGCGCAACTGTCTGTGAATGTCCAGGGTATGCAGAAGTTTCTCTCCTTTATTTTGTGGATTTGGAAAGAAGGTAGGCAGGTGAATAGCTTGGTTCAGTGAGACCCTGGATACCACCTTTGGCATGAATGAAGGATTGGTTCTCAAGGAGACTCTGTCCTGATGAAAAGTAAGAAATGGTTGTACTGCCATGAGGGCCTGTAACTCAGATACTCTTCTTGCTGAGGTTATGGCCAGAAGGAAGGCAGTCTTCCAAGACAGGAACTGTAGTTCTGCAGATGCCGCTGGTTCAAAGGGAGGTAGAGTTAATTTTTCCAACATGAAGTTAAGGTCCCATGTAGGCACTGGTGGTTTCCTTGGAGGGTTGATGTTTTTTATCCCTCTTAGAAACTGCTTTAGCAGCGGATGAGAAAATACAGGTGGATCAGTGTTGTACTCTGCTGAAATTGCTGAAGCATGAATTTTTATGGAAGAGTAAGAAAGGCCATTATGGAGCATTTCTGCCAAGTATTCCAGGATATGTGGAATGCTCATACTGTCGGATCTTGGCCCTTTGTGGAGTTCCAAGTGCGAAATCTTTTCCATTTTGCTGAATACGCCTTCCTTGTGGAAGGCCGCCGAGCTTCCTTGATGATATCCTTTACCCTTTTGGATAGTTTATCCAGGCGAGGAGTCAAGGTATTTTCCAGGCTGTCAGCTGCAAGGTTTTTAGGCTGGAGTGCAGAGTTTTGTAATTGTGCTGTGTCAGAAGAAGTGGCCATTGTGGTAGAGGCCACGGTTTCGTGCGTGACAAGCTCCTTAACAGTGGGAATCAGTGTTGTCTTGGCCAGTCCGGAGCTATCAGAATCACTTTTGGTTGTTCTGTCCTGATCTTCAGTAAGACCTTGATCATTAACGGAAGAGGTGGAAATGCATATACTGTTAGAGTATTCCAGCTGAAAGAGAGCGTCCACTTTCCATGCTTGTGGGTGGTATATCCTTGTGCAGAATTTCTTCAGTTGATGGTTGTGGTGGGAGGCAAACAGATCTATGTCCAGCCTTCCCCATGATTGTGTTATTTGAAGAAAGGTGTCTGGGTGCAACATCCATTCGTGTGGATCCATGATGTTTCTGCTTAGGCTGTCCGCCGGTACATTGTCTTTTCCTGGTACAAACTAGGATTGCAGCTCTATATTGAGTTTTGGGGAAAGTTCCCAAAGATTCATTGCCAGCCTGCAAAGAGGGTAAGAATGGGTACCTCCCTGCTTGTTTATGTACCACATAACTGTGGTATTGTCTGTCTTTATTAGCAGGTGGCCTTGATGTAGGAAGTGCTTGAAGGCCTCGATTGAATGTATCACTGCCAGCATTTCCTTTTGGTTTATGTGCAGGCGAAATTCTGTTTGTGTCCATTGTCCTTGAATGCATCTGCCCTCCATGTGTGCTCCCCATCCATGGTCTGAGGCGTCCATTGTAATGGTTTGGCTGATATTTGGTTTGCTGAAAGGCAGACCCATGTTTGACTGGCTTGCTTGAGCCCACCACAGAAATTCCTTTTGAAGGCATGGAATGAGGGGATCAAAGCTTCTAGGCTGTGACTGTGTTGAGACCATAGACTCCTTAGGTACCATTGTAGTTTCCTCATATGCAGCCTTGCTTGTGGAATCAGAAGAATGCAAGATGCCATGAAACCCAGGGCCTGCAGGATTTTCCTTGCAGTCAGTTGGGTTTGTTTTGTCAGGTTTCTGAAATAATCCGGTAGTTGTTCTTGTTTTTCTTCTGTGAGAAAAGCCATTTGGGTGGTTGTATCTAGTTTTGCACCAAGAAAAATTATTCTTTGGGATGGAACAAGTCTTGATTTCTGAATGTTGACTGTGTATCCCAAAGCCTGAAGTAAGCGGATGGCATAATTCAAGGGTTTTACCAATGTTTGTTGGCTGTCCGCTTGTATAAGGCAGTCGTCCAGGTATGGGTATATTTGAATCCCCTGAAGTCTGCAATGTGCAATTACTGATGCCAGGCATTTCGTGAATACTCTTGGTGCAGTAGATAAGCCAAAGGGCAATGCTGAGAATTGATAATGCTCTGAACCTGCAAGAAATCTGAGGTGTCTTCTGCAACTTTCTCTGATAGGGACATGCAGGTATGCCTCCTTGAGGTCTAGAGTTACCAGCCAGGACCCCTTGCCCAGCATGGGAAGGAGTTGCTGTAAGGTCAGCATTTTGAATTTTGGCACAATGAGGTAAGTATTTAGTGCGGACAAGTCCAGAATAGGCCTCCATTGCTTTTCTTTTCTTGGGACAAGAAATAGTCTGGAATAAAATCCTTGGCCTTGTTCTATGAGAGGAACCTTTTCTATTGCTTTCTTTTGCAGTAGGTTGGAAATTTGCTTGAAAGCCTCGGTCCTTTGATTCGGTGGCAGATTTGGCATGCCTTGTCTTTTTGGTAATATATGAAAATGGAATCTGTATCCTTTGTCTATTATTTGCAGTATCCATTTGTCCCTTGTAATAATGTGCCAATTTTCTGAGAATAAAGATAGCTTTCCACCCAAAGGTGCTTCCAATTGAGCCCTGGTTGGCGGGGTCAAAGTCAAGTCATTGAGTTTGTCCTTGTGCAGCAGGTGTAGGTCCTGCACTACCTCTTTGGTTAGGAGGCTGCCACTGACGTCCTCTGTAGGAGCTTCTAGCTTGCCCTCTACCTCTGGAATGCCTATTTTTGCCTCTTTGAAATCTGTCTGTGTCTGGAAAGGACCAATTCTTAGAAGGCCAATTTCTGCTGAATCTTGGTGGTTGGACCTGGAGAAAATCTTTGACTGTCTGTACTGACTTAGCCTTTTCCTCAAATTTCTTTAAGACCTCTTGAGCCGTGGAACCAAATAACTTTTGTTTTTCCAGGGGTGCATCCAGAAGCTTTGCTTTAACACGATCTGGCAGTGTTTGTTCCTTCAGCCAAGCATGTCTACGTATGACTGCACCTGTCATTGCTGACCTACATGAAGCTTCCAATGCATCATAACCACACTGTAAAAAATGGTTGCTAACCTGCTGGGAGTTATGCACCAGATCCTGATGCGCCTTGCGATCTAGGGGTTCAGGTGAGGTTAGTTTTTTATGCAATTCATCTAACAGATATTCTTGATACTGTATCATATGGAATTGACAATTCAATGCTCTCATAGAAAGAGTGGAAGAAGTGTACACTTTTTTACCCCATCTCTCTAAGGCCCTGGATTCCCTTTCAGAAGGAAGTGGGTTCTTAGTAGTGGAGGTTGCAACCCCTTAGGCCCCTGGGAAATAGTTTCTGGGTCAGCTGAGTGGCCCTTGTAAAGGAATAGATGTGTGTCCAGGACCCTGTAGTACCTGTCGGGTTTGACAGGAGCCGGAGGAAGGGAGTCTGGGGAAATACTAGACTCTGAGTACACATCCTCTATAACATTTAAAACAGGAGGAATAGCCAAAGGTCTATGCTGAGGCAAATGCAAAAAAGTCCTTAACCTCTTCCTGGAATCAGAGAATTCCTGGCCTTGCCATTTAAAATGCTCTCTCATGGAGTGAAGGGTCTCCCCAAAGGACAACTCTTCAGGGGGGGAGGCCGAGGGAATAGATTCCTCTGCATCAGAATCCTCGTAGGCCAGAAAGGCCTCCTCCTGGTAATCTGAAAGGGCAGAGTCATCTGAGGCCTCATCAGAGGACTGGGAATCTGTCTGCTCAACCCTGGGCCTTTTGCCTGGAGGAGGTTGAGAGCCCCTGTCTGGGTGTGGCTGAGAGCCCATGATTAAGGAGATAAGGTCCTCAGCTAAGCTTAAAATTTGTAAACCTGTAGAGGATCCCTGAGGAATAGCCTTGGGAGGGAGAGATTTTGGCTGTTTAGCAGCTTTAGCACGAGTAAAGGCCTTAATGGACATGGATACAGGAGGCCTGGCTGCCCCACGTGCTGGGGTAGTTTTATCCACAGAAATGGTGTCGGATATCTCCGGAGCACCGGTTTCAGAAGGTAATTCTAAGACCGACCCAGTGGAAGCCTCCGGTACCGAAGGTACCGGCTTGTGCGGTGTCGTCGGTCGGAACCGGTAGAGATTCGGTTTCAGCAGAGACCGAGACACTAGCGGTAGGCCTGGGCATGGAGTCGGCCGGAACCGCGGACCATGTGTGTCGGTCCTTCTCCTTACGTTTTTTGGGTAAATGAGCTGTCGTAAGCTCCGACGGCATTTTATAGCAGTAAATTTGCCCAAAATATTCCTCTGCAAACTCTGCCCGACGCCTAAGAGTGCATTTATTGAAGGAAGCACAGGCTGTACAGGCCGAGACGTCGTGGTCTGGGCCTAGACAAGGTAAGCAGTAAGAGTGGAAATCCTTATGAGGTATTTGTTTCCCACAATTTAAACAATTATTAACTTTAACCGTTTGATCTGACATCAGCTGAGGCAAGAAAGAGTCCCCAATAGGGTACTTAGCTTTTTTGAAGACTTCGGTAGCTGAAATCACAGGAGCTGGCCGACCGGCACTTGCGAACTGCTTCTGCTTCGGGCACCGCGCGGCAAGAAAGACTGAGGAAGATGGCGTCGGCTGATGCTTTTATACCCCAGGCGCTCTGACGTCGGGGAAAAGGGCAACATCAGCCGACGCCGGACCCAGACTTTGGAATCCGGCCGACCGAAGGGCTGCCTGAGGCAGGACAACCCATATGTAAGGACTGCAGATGCATCCTTGAAGGACATCTGATAGTGCGTGTAGCCTGCTTTGAAGTGCAGGTCTCTTCTGCAAGATTCCCTGATTGGGATGTGCAGGTATGCTTCCTTTAAATGTAGTGTTGCCAACCAGGCATCTTTGCTTACCATAGGAAGCAACTGGTGAAGAGTCATCATCTAGAATTTTGGAATCACCAAAAAGGTGTTTAGAGTAGGCAGGTACAGGATAAGATGCCATGAATTGTCTTTTCTGGGTACTAGGAAAAATCTTGAGTAGAAACTTTGTCCCTTTTCCTCTTCTGGTACCAACTGAATAGCCCCTATGCTTAAGAGAGAGAGTACTTGCTTCTGGGCATCTGCCCATTGATTTGGAGGTAGATCCGGCCAACCTCTTGGAGTTGGTAACATGAGGAAGTGAAATCTGTATCCTTGGGACACTATATTTAAAACCCATTTGTCCTGGGTAATGAGTCCCCAGTTCTTTGCATGAAGTGCAATCTTTCCTCCCAAAGAGGCAGTCAGTTGAGAAGTGCTTGGAAGTTTTAAAAAGAAGTCATTGAGGCAGATTACCATGGGGGGAGTTTTATTACTCCCAAATTTGGAAGTGGAGGCCCCCCACTGCTTAGTCCTGTGTGTCCCCTGGGACTGAAGCCTGGGTGCTCTGCTGGATCGGGGTTTGGACTGAAAAAGTCTGGGAGAGGCAGGAAAGGACCAGTTCTTAGAAGGCCAATGCCTACTAAATTTTGGAGGTTGTACTTGTAAAAAATCTTTAACAGTTTGCATAGATTTAGCTTTTTTCTCCATCTTTTTAAGAACGTCTTCTGCCTTGTTGCCAAACAGGTGGTCCTGATTTAAGGGAGC
Organism: Protopterus annectens; assembly: GCF_019279795.1. Lineage (NCBI taxonomy): Eukaryota > Metazoa > Chordata > Ceratodontiformes > Protopteridae > Protopterus > Protopterus annectens. Next base: position 685,362,619 of record NC_056736.1, on the reverse strand, counting down.
ATCCAATAATTTTGCTTTAACATGATCTGGCAAGAACTGCTCCTTAAGCAAAGCATGCCTTCTAAGTACAGACCCAGTTACCGCAACCCTGCAAAATGCCTCTAGTGAATCAAAACCACATCGCAATGTATGTTTACCAACTTATTCAGCAGAATGCATAAAATCCTGTAAATCCTTACTTTCAGCACAATCAGGAATCAACATCATTTTCTGTTAAACAATCCAATAATATGCTGCTGATATTTTAACATATGAAACTAGCAATTCAAGGCCCCAATGGCCAAAGTTGCAGAAGTGTATATCTTCTTACCCCATCTATCCAGCACCCTGGAGTCTCTATCAGAGGGGGTAGGATTTTTGGCAGAGCTTTAATGCCCTTGGGTCCCTGCAAAATGGTTTCAGGACCCGCAGTAGGATTTTTGAAAAGGAACTTGAGAGTCAGGAACCCTGTAATATCTATCAAGTTTACTGGAAGCAGGAGGTAAAGAGTCAGGGGCCATGCTAGATTCCAAAAAAGCATCATCAACAATGTCCATTACAGGAGGTATAGCTAAAGGCCTGTGCTGGGGCAGGAATAAGAAATCCCTAAGCCTTTTTTTAGAATCAGAGAAATCCTGACTTTCCCAAAAAAAAAAAAAAAAAAAAACTACCTGAGAGTATGCAAAATTTCACCAAAAGAGAAATCCTCTGGGGGGAAGCAGAGGAAATGGTCCTCAGCATCAGAATGCTCATAAGTAGACAAGGGTAAATCCTGGTCATCACAAGAAACAGAAATTTCAGAATCCTGGTCAGAAGTATCATAAGCAAACTCAGTCCTAGGTCTCATAGAGGGGGAAGGTTGGCTTCCCCTGATTAAAGTAATAAGGTCTTCAGTCATTCTTATCATTTTTTTTTAGGCATAGAGGCCTGATCATGCGGTATGGGCATCAGTTTTCTAGGCATGGTTTGAGTTTTAGGCCTTGAAGACGAATATGGCGTCGGTTTAATAGGCAAGTCAGTTGGTCTGAATACGCCCTCAGAAGCCAGTGCCTGCACAGCGGCTCCGGACCCATCCAAGGTAGAGACATCCACAGGTTCCACAGTTAAAGTATCTCGCGGCATACCGGACTCTGAATGGGTCTCAGTAGAGGCCTGCGAATCTGAAGTAGCGGGTATCAGGGGCTGCGAAAGTGCCTCACTGAGTACTGGCGAACTGGGTGGCCTGTCTTTGTCTTTAGCTTTGCATTTTTTCGGAATGTCGATAGTCGGATGGCTTACCAAAGACATATCAGGATAATTGAACCGAGCACCAAAAAATATAGGAGCGCAACTATACCGACAACGGATAGTTTGTGGTTTAAATAAGGCACAAAACCGATAGCAAGGTACGTTGTGGTCAGGGCCTAGGTAAGGAATACAGTACGAATGAAAATCTTTATGAGGTATCTACTTTCCACAAGAAATGCAATTATTTACTTTTACTGACATCAGTTTAGAGCAAGAAAAAAAGTTTCCCCAACGGGGTACTTGGCTTTTAGTTGAAGACTTCAGTTCTGAAACTCGAAAACAAAAATTTCAGGAGTCAGCCGTCCGGCACTTGGGAACTACTTCTGTTTCAGGCACCGCACGGCAAGAAAGACTGATGTAATGACATCGGCTGCATGTTTTACACCCCTGACGACCTATCAAGCTCAAAAACACTTAAGAATTTTTCCAAGACAAATTACCTCCTACTAAGTGATGGTATAAGAACTTTCAAGCTCCTTCAAATGCAGATAACACTGACTCCTGTGCAGAGGTGTACACCAATGCCCTGTATAACCACTTAAGCAGTTATACAGAATTGGCTGTAAATGACCGGATTAAAACCAGGTCTTGTTGAAAAAACAAGCCACCCTGGTGGACCAGTGCTATAAACAGGCTATACAACAAAAGAAGAAAACTAATGCCCAAGAACAAGATGGAACTGACTCAGCAGAGAAAGAAATCCCTCACCAGCTTAAAAAAACAAATCAGAGATCTTGTCAAGTCCTCCAAAGCTAATTATGAAAAAAATAGCCTCCCTAGCTAAGGATAATCACAAGGCATTCTTTAACTACATCCAAAATTTAAAAAGGAATACCCAGCTATGCACTGAACTGGTTATGGATGGCACCACCCATATTCAACCAGACGTAATAGCCAACCTGCTAGCTGACAGGCTTGAAGAAAACTTCACCCCCTGTCCCCTCCAGTCATCCCCCAAAGTATACCTCTCACCATACATCAGCCTATTAACTGAAGAGAGCAGGTCATCACAGTGGTCTCCAAAGCCAAAACATGGCATCAATGGGACCAGGCATCTCAGGTTACCTTTTAAACCACCTAAAAATGACCTAGCAGACCCACTTGGATCTCTGTTTAACCACAACCTGCAAACTGGCTATGTTCAGGCAGAATAGAGGGCAGCAACAGTAAATCCCTCTGCACAAAAAGGGACCATCACCCAACCCTGGGAATTTATAGCCATAAATTAGTATGTCAGAATTTCACTGGGTTTAGGTTTCTAGTGTTACATATGGTGGATTCCTTCTTTGGAGATGTTAATAATTTATTAGAAGTCAAAGAATTACTGTGGCAGTTGAAGCTTAATGCAGATTCCCCTCCTGGCTTGAATGAAGCATTAAATGTTAAGTGTGCATTAAGGTGGGGACATTAGCTCTGTGTGCTTTCAGTGTTTTAAGGTGGGAACATTGTGTTTTTACTTGATTGACATTTCTTACATTCTCTCACTTGTTCCTATTTCATTGATTGACATTTTAATTACTGTTCTACTGTTGGACATTTTGTTTTTAGTTTTATCACACTATTGGTTAGAGCTGTTTATTACCGCCTTTTCAACACCATATTATGTCACTCTATTACTATTCTGTATCAGTTGTCTGAAGAAGTCCTATCTACTATTAAAGGGACGAAAGCTTATTACTGGCTCCTTCGTCTTCCATTTGCTTCAGAAGTTTTTTGGTCATAGTTATTATATTCTTCTAGTTTTATTACAGTTCTTTTTTGTAATATATATATATATATATATATATATATATATATATATATATATATATATATATATATATATACATATATATATATATATATATATATATATATATATATATATACATATATATATATATATACATACATATATATATATATATATACACACACACATATATACATGTGTGTATGTATATATATATATATATATATATATATATATATATATATATATATATATATATATATATATAGTTTACTATCAATATATCGAAAATAAAAATAAAAATGGTTCGAATAACCAAAATTTTTACCGAAACTACAACTAACCTAATGGCCCTATTGTCGAAAAACAGCTGTTAATGCCGAAAAAGTCGACATGTTACGGCATTAACAATACCACCCTTACCGTAACTCCCTAATCCCTACACTTAACATCCCATTTATGCAGGGGGCAAGCCTCACTGCACCCCCCCCACACCCCCAACTTAATATTCTAACTCCAAGATCGCACTACAGTGAGGAAAGGGATGTATTTCCCTAATTACTGTACCGCGATCCCTTTACATGAGTGAACGTTATATTTGTGAATGCACAGTCCATTCGCAAATTAGACATTCGCTCATGTAACCTGCAAACATATGAAGTATTCAAACATCTCTTGCTCAAATACTTAGCCGTGCAATTGCACGGCAACATTTTAATGGTAAACCTATATACATATATATATATATATATATACACACACACACACACACACACATATATAGATATACACACACACATTAATATACAAAAAATTATATACCATTATCGGCCTTATATAAATTGTATAGAACTTAATAAGGACAGCTTGAGACCTAATCCAGAATTTTTTAAAAGAAATCCCATCATGTACACTGCCTTTGCTTTAACAGCAGAGGTATTTTTCTTGTATGTAAGTTGGAACGTGTACAAACATACAAGTCTTTACACTCTGTATCTGCATCAAGCTCATTGTTACATGCAGTGAATAGTTCTGCACATTTACATGAACTGAAATACATCATCTCACTTCTTGAAAAAATGAATATGCAAATCATGGTTTTTTGGATCCAAATATGTCTTACACATATGATGTAAATAAATGATCATCAGATAATTCTATAAGTGTCCTAATATTGACATCAACCTTGTGTTTGGCCATCCAATAAATTGGATTAGTAGGGAAGAATGAAAATAAAAAATTAAACATTATAGGACCCAAGATGGATCCCTGAGGGACTTACACCAGTGAACCCTGACAACTTGGGAGTAGTGACCACGAATTTTAATGCATTAACATCTATGACTTAGCCATAGCTAACCAATTTAATAATCTATACATTAATATTTAAATTAATCATCTGTTTGTTATGATATTGTGTGGAATACATCAATACTATCAAAAGCCTTAGAAAGATCTAGATATACCACTCCAATACTAATACCATTATCCAAAAACTTCACTGAGATAATCACAGAATTGTGTTAAACTGGTAATTGTTGACTTTTTTTGTGAATCTATTTTTATCTTAACTCAAGAGATGTAGTAATTTTACATTTAGTATCCATCAGAGACAACAAACACCTCTCAGAACACTTGCCCAAAAGTGAAATCAAATTAACTAGACAAATGTTATTGACATCACAGAATCTGCCTTTATATATGGGGGCAACACCTGCCAGTCTCCAAGTGTCAGGCAGGGACATTGTTACATAATTACTCTAATCTACTATTTTTAGTGCCTTATTCTTGAAGTCCCCTCTTCTATTCCAACTAGTGACATTCTAAGCCGTAGTTCACTCCTACCCCCACCCCACAAATTGTGATATATCAGCATTTTACTGTCAGCTAGAGGCAGTGCGCATACGCCATGTTTTTCTAGATATGGAAATGAGCTTCACTGAACCTTTTGTTCAGCAAATGGTAACTCGTGACAGTAATTTCAATAAGTCAAACTTGTAAACACAATTCCTGGAAAATGTTTACATGTCTTCTGGCTCTGCTGTGAGATCAGAGTTCTGCAAGCCACTTTTTGACCTTACCACAGTTCGGGTGTTTTCTCTTACTCCCCAATGTTCTGCGACCTTGATGTTAGCAAATATAACTAAGTGTGGTGTGGCACATGAAGATCCCTCCCCTCCACACACACAGAAAGTTGCACTGAACAATGTACCCCCTAGGGAAAAAAAAAAACGTTCTTGAGTTGTCACCTGTATTTCAGTGAATATTATATAGGAGAAAGTAAGAGAAGCTTCTCGACTAGGCTGAACGAACACTTGAGCGATATTAGAAAAATAATGAAGTCAGCCCAGTAGCTATGCATTTTCAACAAGCACATAATAGTCATGCAATAGGGTTCCAGGCAACAGTATTAGAACAACCTTACAAAAATAAAATAATGGTACATGATATAAAAAGACATCTAAGATGGAAAGAATCTTATTTTAATTTTGAAATTTAATACATTGTTTCCTAAAGGTACGAACAAAAAATGCAATTGGAAATGTTTCACATAAGATGTCTGTTTAAGAATATTTTAATTGGTTTATTGTTTAATTTATTAGATTACTGTTTAATTAGTTGGCAATAATGTATAAATAGAGAGTTAGGTAGGGATTAGACGTACTCTGTTAAATGCTTTTTGCCAAGGCGCTAGAGAGAACAGTTTGTGTTTGCGGCATTCTGCTTCAGTAAAGTATTTTGGAATCAGTTGGCCTTTGTTTGGAGTTTTGTCTGCACAAGTGGTTTGTCAAAGTGTGGAATTTGATGTCTGACTCCCCTAGTTGTTTTATGAAAGATTCCTTAATTTTTTTTGTAAACATTTATATTCAAATGTTTTCATTGGTTGTGTTAAAGAGTCACATGCATTGTATGTATTGAATGAGTCCAGTTTAGTGTTGGTAGTTTTCTGAAGAAGTCCTTCACATTAAAAAAGACGAAAGAGCTGTAGTTCTTCAATCTCTTCCATTCCTCAGTAAAGATGGTCTTCTCAGAAATCAGACTAGTGCCAAAACAAAGGCTAAAACATCTCTGACGGAGAAGCAAAGGATGAAATCCTGTGAAGTACTTTGCCGGAGTGTAAGATCAAACCAAAGGACACAAGTGAACTCAGCATGGATTTCTTTACGATGGAAATAAATGAAGTCACAGTTCTCTGCCACAGAAAACTATGAATGCATGTACCTAAGCTTCTCCAAGAACACACTGGATTGTTCAGGATGTTAGACAGTAGGGTGAAGAAGACTCTATATGATACCAAATTCTAGGGACAATGCAAAGGTAAGATAGTTTACTCTTTATGCCACCATAACTAACCTGTTTCAATAGCAATAACCTCACATTACCTAACACAGTTGCAATATATTTTTAGTTGTTTGTAAAGCCGTCAGTACAACAAAAGTCAGTTATGTGACACTAGCCCTAAACCTTGTAACAAAGTGTGTGGCCCCTGCCAGCCAGACCATCAAGGCTCTCCTTGCAGCTGAATGACACTTATACTCCACCATCCCTACCCTGTGGAGGAATCTCCCTTTTTTTCCAGGGAGACTACCCTTTAGTAACCCCATCTTATATATGAGCAGGTATGGGTGCTGGAATGCCATCATCTAAGTCTGTCTCGTATTTTAATATATGTGTTTACACCTATCCTCCTTGCTGATTTGCAAGCAACATGGAATGCCACAACTTGGCAGGTTGCTACTCCAGAAAGCCTGTGCATCTTGAGGCAATGTCTCCTGGCCTGTGCCCAGCAGCTGACCCACTTGTGAGTTCACCACCTTTGCTAGACAGACAAACTGGAATTTGACCATTCATTCCTATCCCAAAGTCTACTGCCCTGACACTTGGACCCACTGTCTAAACCCAAGATGTCAGGGCCCTTCTGCACCATAACAATAGCATTCTTTATAACAACATTTTGTTGTTAATTGTTTGTAATGCCATCAAGATGAAAAAAAATGCAAATAACAGTCATAAGAGCATCTACATTATGTGCTGTATTTAGTAACGCCACGTGAAATAACATTAATCCCAGTTTCTGACAACAACTAAACACATATGATATGAACACTTTACACTGCAAACTTTATGGAGCATTTGGCAGAAACATTTGTTGCTGCACCCCCAAAAGACAACCTTCATAACATTACAGTATCTGTACAACATAGTTTAAGTTACACTCTACAAAGGGATCCGATTTTATACAGCATTTTTCAGTCGCAAAGTACCTCAAACTATTACAGCCTAAAAGGATCAGCATTCATCATGCATACTATGATAGGTAACTGAAGGTGTAACATTCTGCATTGAGGGAAAGAGATAGTTCTGTACTACGTAACAAAAATGGCTTTCTTGGGTAACTATAACAAGCAAACTGTTAAAGCTAGACTTACATTTGAACCTTGTGGGACTACAGGTTCAGAGATCTTTGCATTTATCTAAACAGTAACAAACAGATGAGTGATGCAAACATGCAATCCAGTCAAGCTGAGCTTTACCATACTTATATTTGCTTCTCTGTAAACAGTCTTTAGTACTCCGCTGTTACCTTTTCATCAAAAGACAAGCCAAAGATCCTTTTTGTGTTAATACAACTGACATACAAAGCAGATTCACAGCAGGTAGAGTATGAAAGCTTGTAATAAACCAACTAACCAGCTGTCCTTTTTATTAACCATTTGTAACAACAGCCTCTCTCACAAATGTTTTATTTTCTTAAAGGTACTACAGATGGGGAAAACAAAAAGAGCAGAGGAGAGAGTCTGTAAACTGAATTAATAAAATGTCAGTAAATGGAAAACTTTGTATCCTATAAGCCACTGCCTGCAATAGCATTCCATACGTGTACTGTTAAGAGACTGAAGAGATGGTGTAACGTGGTGAGCCCATCTGGATAAGGACTTTGTCCAGCCACTGTAGTGGTCCATAGAGGTGGACTTCAATCCAGCAAGGAGTACTTGTGACATCCTGACGGTGATATTCTGCACCCCAACCCTGAAAAACAAAAATGTAACAATTAATGTCTCAACTCGCCTTGTACAGTTATATGAAAAACTACCTTTTTGTACAAAAAAAAGGTGAAGAAAGGCCTCTTGTAGACTTAATTCGAGATCAATAATGTGGGTGGTTTTCCATGTGCATAAAGGAAAACAGCTACAAATAATCACAGTTTTCAATTAGGAACACAATAAAAATGTTTTTAATATTTTTTTTAAGTAATTAAGAAAAACAGGCAAGAGAATATCTAATACTATCACACGTTGCCTTCTGCCTTGATGCATTGTCAGTTAGTGCTCCCAGTACTGCAGTTAACTCTGCCTTGATGCATTGTCAGTTAGTGCTCCCAGTACTGCAGTTAACGATCTCAAGCGCTGACTACAGTACTAGGGACTTTCTCAGTTCTGCTGAACAACTTGCACATCTGGAAAGAGAAATGAGTTGAAAGCAGTAAATTAAACCTGCATTTACCAAATTTCAAACCTCATACTCCGCTACTCAATTAAGTATGATTTACTTTCACAGTAAAGAACCAGTGATCAATAAAGCAGCCCTCAGAATTACTGGCATCTAATAGAAAATGCTGTCAGCAGACACCTAGGAAGTGTCTGAAATTACGAATGTGTTATGTTGTTTGATGTGCCTTGGTTTACACTTTAATTACTACTTGCATTTCCTATACTGATGAAACACCGTTAAACATGTATAGACTATAAGTATTATTACAAACAGATCACTAAAACTAATGAATATTGAAGACAAAACAGAGGTGTACAACGTAAAACAAGACTGACTGCAGAAAGGGATTGTTTTGTGGTCACTGAAAAAACGTAAAAGCTGTGGATGATCTCAGCGCAGTGAAAATGAGGAGATAGCAGACATTACATGCTGAATGTACCTTTTATACAGAATTCACTGAAAGAGAATTGGGAAACTACACAAGAATCGAGGAGTATGGATATGCAATTTTAGAACCAATCCATTCACAAATTTAAAAAATGAAAGAGAGAGGTTACAAGCAGCATCCACTTCACAATCAAATACTTCACTTAACTCTGCTGAAGGACATTACTTGTTTACTTATATCTTTGGTAATTACAATGGAGAAGTTTGTTTCGTTTCAAAGAAGAAGCCAGATTATACTATTGTAAAACACATGCAAACAGACATAGTTTGGTAGTTAATGCAGGGGATCGAAGCTATATGCTGTTAATAGGCTGATTCCTGTGGTCCATGGTTTGATTCCCACTCTCTCCATTTGCTTACTGTATGACTTTGACCAAGTTACTTGATCAGAAAGTGCCCCACAGAAATTGATGTAGGCTCCTTGGTGGTCTCCTGGACCAATTAGTGCCCATCACTGGCATTATATCACCAACCAAGCAAAGAAACATGTGTCTGACTTCTAGACCTTTTACATCTTCCTATGCAGGGCTACCCTCCCCACACCATACATGTGAACAGGATGGATTTTGTAAGGGTAAGGTGCCTGAGCACAACTTCGGTTCCTTTTGATGAACTTTTTTTTCTACAGTCTACAAAGGGCACAAACAAATATGCTGCAAACGTCCATTAAGTGGGTATAGCGTACATCCTCAACTCAGAAAGACTCAAGAAATAAGAGAAAATTCTGTCTCCCTAAACAGGTGGGGGGAACCTTCCACACTTCAGGCTTTACAAAAGCATTCTGAATTGTACAAAGAGATGAGGGAAGGAAGCCCACACTGCAGTAGTGATCTTACTTATCAATCTGTAGTTATGGGGACTATACTCACACAGCTGCAGTACAGAGCACTAAAGTAGTACCCAAGCTGACCAGAACTCTCAGGGAGAGAAGCATAAAGGCCCTGTAGGACCACCATGGTAAAACTTGCCTGGGTCCTAGAGAAGATTTCAGCTTTCACTGTGTGAAAAAGTGCATACAAAAGAGTAGCTGCCTTAAGGAAATGACTTCTGCGGAAATATTCTTGAAAAAGCTTGCAACAATAGCAGTTACTCTTGTGGAGTTTGCTTTAATCTGAACCTGTAACATCTTTCCATGGTGATTAAAGAAAAAAAATATACAGCCTGCTAGTCACCTGGATGGTGTTTTTTTAATGACAGGTTTGGCCTCTCTTTTTCTGCTTGAGGGATACAGATGGTTGGTCAGAGCATCTAAAATCCTTGGTTCTCTCAAGGTAAACCTTGCTCTGCCTGTCCAAATCAGAAAAGTGAAGAATCTTTTCTCTTTGTTCAGAGGGTTGCAGAAAAAAAATTGTAGGAACATATTCTGGATGACAGCCACCTAATAAACCACTTTAGGCATAAATGAGGGATTAGTCCTAAGGGGCAGCATGTCTTTGTGAAAGACTATATACAGTGCTTTACACACAAGGGCTTGTAATACTGGAATACTTCTGGCTAAAGTAATGGCATCCAAAAACTGGGTATTTCAAGAAAGGATCTATAGAGGTACAGAGGCCGTTGATGCAACCTAGACTAGGGCCAATTTTTCCAGCACAAAATAACTCTCCTATGGACAAGGCACTTCCAGGTTGGTCTCAAATATAAAATGCTCTTCAGAAACAGTTTTACTCAGAGTACAACAGTCAAAGTGGGTCTAAAGGTAAACATGCAGAGGTGGGAGGCATTACTCTAACAGAGTGGAGAACTACCCTTGCTGGACTGTCTACCCTGGTCCCACCACCCCTCCACTGGTCCTTCTTAAATATCTTCTTCTGTCTGAAATACTCAGTATGCCAAATGAAAGGTATCTTCAAAAGCTTGGGATACTAGACTGGATACTACAGGTGTGGGTTCCTTAGTACCTATAGGTCTATATACCACTTTTTTTGATTCTGATATATCTTTACATTCCCACTTAAAGTGGTCCCGCATCAAATTCCGCATTTCCCCAAAGTAATCAGCTCCCTAAAGGGAGCCTGAAGATGCAGCCTCCTTATCATCCGTATCACATACCAGGTGCAATGAGATCTATGGGAAATATACTAGACCCTTTTCATTCAGTTCTGATTACTGGAACTCGAGAGGAGGAAGATTCTTTACTCCTTTTTGTAGCAGTCACACCTGAAGTAGAAGGCATGAGCCACCTGAGGACTAATTCTCTGTCGGGTGGCTAGCAATTCCTCAGCTACCTTTTTCTGCAATTGAAAATGGCAGACAGTGTCTCCTACTGGGTTTACATCTGGCTCTCAGGTCTATTTAATCTAAGGGATCTACTTCACAATGCCGAAATGTCAGAATGCCGACAACCATATGGCCGATACCATATGACCGACATCTGAAATCTCGACATTGTAAGTAGACCATGAAAAAGGAAAATAAAATTTCCTTTCAACTGCTAGCAGGGGAGCTCTGCCCCCACACCCCCCATAACTTTAATATACCAACTCTGAGATCGCACTACAGTGCAGGAATGGAAATCTTTCCATTCTGCACTACAGTAAGATGCCAGTTCCGCATTGTCGGCATTCCGAATGTCGATCATATGGTGTCGGCCATATGGTTGTCGGCATTCTGGACTGTCTGCAATGTCAGGTAGACCCAATCTAAGAGTAGGTAGTGTTTTTTTTTTCCCTATCAAAGGAGCTGTATTTGGAATATGGAACGTCAGACAGGCTTGATAACTCAGGTGCTACCGCCAAAATTCCCAGAGGACGACAGCTTATTTTTAATGCATGGAAACAGGCACTCTCCCGGGATGTTGACTGAAAGTTACATGGAAGGAAATTCCACTGTCTGCCTTCAGAGGCATCTTGATAGGTGGAATACTGCAGAAACAGCCATGGGACCAAGGATGCCCATGATCGAGTGTCCTACTTTAAGCAGGATGGTCAGGGCCATTAAGGCCTTATGCTACTTGCTTGTATGTTCTTGTACCATTACCTTTTGGGGGCATTCCATCTTACAATGCCAATGAACTACTTTCAGAAACTTCTTTTGTTCTTGATGGCTCATGTAAAATTCTCTCTCTTGGAGGGAGTGGACACCTCTTACTTGAAGCCACAAGCATCTTGTGATACAGGAATGCTTGACTAAAGAAGATGCATCTTCATTTTGAAAACCACACAGTGTTCACAGGTGGAGGCTTGGCGATCCTTTCTTAAACAAAAATCTAGCAGAAAATTCAATGGAAAAACTGTAAAATCTAGAAAGGTAATCAATTTCACACAGCAGAGCAAGTTAAATGGTTTCCAAACTCATTATAAGGATTGATATAAATGTTGTCTGGAAGGGATCACTGGGCAGATGTGTTGAAGGACACATTTCTTGCAGCAAACACAAACTGAAAATGATAAATGCTGCTTTCCAATTTTAGCTGTGCATCTGGCTGATGTCCAGAGCTAAGGGAGGAGTCCACCTCTCTAAGGACATCCACAAAGGCTGAGAAAGTCAGAGCAGATGGATGGACATCTGACTACTGCAATTTACTGTGGATAAGTAATCATAATGCAGCAATAAACTTTATAACCAGTATGGTCATTTAAATCCTTAAAGCTCACTATGACACCAAAGTAAGTGCTTCTCAAGGCTGACAAGTAGTCTCAGTAACAAGGTGGTAGTCAGTGGTGGATACAAGATCTTAGTCAGGGGTCTTCCAGTGAACTGTCGTCTTCTTTTTCCCCTAGCCCAAATTAATCCATTAACAGACAGAAAATGAGAAAAGTACAGTTTTGTACCTACCATAAATGTAGATGTCCGATAGGCATGCATCTGCAGTCCTTACAAATGGGTTGTCCTGTCGTCAGGCAGCCCTTCGGTCGGCCGGATTCCAAAGTCTGGGTCTGGCCTCGGCTAATGTCGCACTTCACCCGATGTCATAGCTGCAGTTGTTCGGGTATAAAGGTATCAGCCGACGCCATCTTCCTCAGTGTTTCTTGCCCCAGATGCCAGGTGCCCTCTAGGAAGGCCAAATTTGGATAATTGCAAAAGTTTCCAAATAAGAGAGAGCAAACAAAAATAAACATGTATATACATATATACAAACAAATACACCATAATGGATTCTCCCAGCTATCTGGAAGATGGGTAAATACCCTAGGAGTACCTCAGAGGGGAAGGAGGGTGGGTAATCCTGACTGCAGATGCATGCCTATCGGACATCTACATTTATGGTAGGTACAAAACTGTACTATGTCCTTCAAGGATGCATCTGCAGTCCTTACAAATGGGTAGAATACCATAGCCAAACTGGGGGAGGAGGAGTAATAAGATTATGGTGTAGTTAAGATCCCTTGCAAAACAGCAGTGGCAAAACCTGCTCGGGATCTGGAGTATAAGGGTAAATTATAATGCTTGGCAAATGTATGCACGGAGCTCCAAGTAGCAGCCTCTAAAATATCTTTGGTAGCCACTCCTCGTAAAAAAGCTGTGGTAGTGGCTGTAGCCCTTGTAGAGTGAGGTCTGATCTTTTCTGGAGTTTTCTTCCCATGGTAAGAGTAACAAAATCTAATGCAATGTCCTATCCATTTAGAGATTGTCTGTTTTGAAATTGCTTTTCCTTCCTTTCCTGTTGCATAGGCTACCAGTAGCTGGTCAGTTTTTCTATTGTTCTTGGTCCTGTCCAGGTAGTAGCGTAATTGCCTATGAACATCCAAGGTATGCAACAGTCTTTCTCCCCTGTTCTGTGGGTTGGGGAAGAATGTAGGCAGGTGGATAGCCTGGTTTAAAGATACTCTGGAGACCACCTTTGGCATAAAAGTAGGATTAGTTCTCATGGACACTCTATCTTGATGGAAGATCAGGAAGGGCTGTACTGGCATCAATGCCTGTAGTTCAGAAACCCTTCTTGCTGAAGTGATTGCAAGCAGGAAAGCAGTTTTCCATGATAAGTACTGTAATTCTGCTGTTGCTGCTGGCTCGAAAGGAGGGAGTGTCAACTTTTCTAACACAAAATTCAAGTCCCATGCTGGCAATGGTGGCTTCCTAGGTGGTTCTACATTCTTAACTCCTCTCAGAAACTGCCTGAGCAGAGGATGCGAAAAGACTGGAGGATCCAAGTTATATTCTGTTGAAATAGCTGATGCATGAATCTTAATGGAGGAATAGGACAGGCCATTGTGGAAGAGCTCTGCCAAGTATTCCAAGATGTTAGCTATGTTTACCAGTGACACATTTTCTCCTTTTGCAGTACTCCAAATGAGATACCTTTTCCATTTTGCTGAATAATTTTTTCTTGTTGAGGGTCTGCGAGCCTCCAAGATAATGTCTTTAACCCTTTGAGATAAATCTGGGTTATTTGGTCTTATGCAATGTTCCAGGCAGTGAGCTGCAGAGTTTTCAGGTTTGGATGCAGGGTTTTGAAGTTGTTCTGTGTTAATAGTAAGGGAACTAGGGGCAGAGGCCATATTTGTTCCCGAGACATACTCCTCAGTAATGGGTACCAATGTTGCCTTGGCCAGTCTGGAGCTATCAGGATGATCCTTGGACGGTCTTCTTTGATCTTCAGTAGCACCTTGTGCATCAAAGGAAGAGGTGGGAATGCATATGCTGTCAGGTTTTTCCAACTGAAGGATAGGGAGTCCACTTTCCAAGCAAGTGGGTGGTACGTCCTCGTGCAGAATTTTTTCAGTTGGTGATTGTGTGGGGATGCAAATAAGTCTATTTGTGGTAGTCCCCATTTCCCTGTAATGGTTTTGAAGATGTCCGGATGCAGCATCCATTCATGGGCATCCGTGGTAGTTCTGCTTAGGATGTCTGCTAGTATGTTTTCTTTTCCTGGCACGAAAATCGCTTGCAGCTGAATGTTGAAGCTCAGGGCCACATTCCAGAGGTCCATTGCCATCCGGCATAGAGGGTATGAATGTGTGCCTCCCTGTTTGTTGATGTACCACATAACTGTGGTATTGTCCGTCCTTATCAACAGTTGACCCTGCTAAAAATCCTTGACTGTCTGGACAGATTTTGCTTTCTCTTCCACCTTCTTCAGCACCTGCTGTGCAGGACAGCCAAACAAACTGAGCTTATCCATGGGAGCATCTAGGAGCTTTGATTTGACATGGTCTGGTAAGGACTGCTCTTTTAACCATGCATGTCTTCTGATCACTGTACCAGTCATGGCTGATCTAAAGGAAGCCTCCAGTGCATCATAGCCACATTTTAAGGAATGATTACTGACCTGTTGAATGTTATGTACCATTTCCTGAACAGATTTTTTGTCTAATGGCTCATCCGAGGACAGCTTTTTAGTTAACTGGTCTAACATAAATTCTTGATACTGAATCATGTGGAATTGACAGTTCAAGGCCCTAGCTGAAAGAGTAGCAGAAGTGTAAACTTTTTTACCCCATTTCTCTAAGGCCCTAGATTCCCTTTCAGAGGGGAGGGTTTTTTTGGCAGAGGTAGCTGCTACAGCCTTAGGTCCCTGGGAGATAGTCTCTGGATCTGCAAAAGGTGCCTTATACAAGTGATAATGTGTGTCCGGAACCCTGTAGTACCTATCGGGCTTAGCAGGGGCCGGAGGAAGAGAATCAGGAGCCGTACAAGCATCATTAAATGCATCATCCACAACAGCAAGTACTGGAGGAATGGCTAAAGGCCTATGCTGTGGCAAATGCAAAAAGGTTCTAAGCCTTTTCCTAGAGTCTGAAAAATCCTGGCCCTGCCATTGAAATTGTTCCCTCATAGCATGCAAGGTTTCCCCAAAGGAAAATTCCTCAGGTGGAGAGGCAGAAGGAATGGACTCTTCAGCATCAGAGTCTTCATAAGGAGAAAAAGGGCCCTCTGGGGGGTTTGAATTATCTGATTCATCAGAGGAGTCATCTGTGGAAACTGGCTCAGGGGGCTCTACTCTAGGCCTCTTCTCTGGAGGTGGGTGAGAGGCCCTGTCTGGGTGAGGTTGGGATCCCCTGATCAAAGAAATGAGATCCTCTGCTAGACTAAGCATTTGTGAACTAGAGCTAGAGCTAGGCCTGTGAGAGGGGGTCTTGGCAGGCACAGTTTTGGTAGATTTTGCTGCTTTAGCCCTGGCAAAGGCCTTAATCGACATGGATGCAGGAGGCCTAGCAGCTCCACGTGCAGGGGTAGAAATATCCAAAGGGATAGTATCAGATAAATCCTGAGAACCTGCAAGAGCGGGTGGGATTTCAGTAGCAGATTCAACCATGCTGGATGAGGCCTCGGTAGGAGGTAAGCTTTCGGCCGAAGGAAGAACCGTGGACTCGGTTTCAGCCGAAACCGAGACACTCGCGGTTGGCTTAACCGCGGTTTCGGCCGAAACCGCGGACCGCGAGTGTCGGTCCTTTTCCTTGCGCTTTTTAGAAATTTGCGTAGTCGGGGTATCCGACGGCATAATGTAAGCAAAAGCGGAGCCGAAAAACTCCTCAGCAAATTCCGACCGACGTCTAAGCGTCCGTCGGTTGAAAGAAGCACAGGCTAGACAAGCTGCTACGTCGTGGTCTGGGCCTAAACAAGGCAAGCAATAAGAGTGGAAATCTTTATGAGGTATTTGTTTCCCACAAGTTAAACAGTTATTCACTTTTTCTGACATCGGCTGAGGCAAGAAAGAGTCCCCAACGAGGTACTTAGCTTTTTAGAAGTCTTCGGTAGTAGTAATCTCTGGTTCTGACCGACCGGCACTTGCGAACAGCTTCTGCTTCGGGCGCCACGCGGCAAGAAAGACTGAGGAAGATGGCGTCGGCTGATACCTTTATACCCGAACAACTGCAGCTATGACATCGGGTGAAGTGCGACATCAGCCGAGGCCAGACCCAGACTTTGGAATCCGGCCGACCGAAGGGCTGCCTGACGACAGGACAACCCATTTGTAAGGACTGCAGATGCATCCTTGAAGGACATCAAAGCTCATAACCCCTCGTTTAGCTTTGTGGACAAACCTCCTTCCTTTCAACCCCACAGTGTCTGCAGAAAACAACTCAAAATACATCAGCATTAACATCACCCAGTGCATATTTCAGAAACTGGAAAACTGATGAATACTTGAAAGACACGAATGACTGCCTTGACTGAAAGTAGTCCGGGATGGCTGTAAAGTCACTGATACTAGTTTCTGTAATTTTTAAACTGTCATACTAGTCACAACAAATAGCAGAGCTACAAAGTTCCTGATGACAGCACCATCAAACACTTCCCTGATGCCTCTTGGCAGAAAGGACACAGACTTAGTAAACTATTTTAACTTTTATCACACAGCCGAACACTAAAGACATTTTTTGTTGTCATTATACCTCAAAGCCACAGACACTACAAACACATCAGACTTAAATACACTCCATTCATATACAATGACTTTTCATAAAGTGTGCATCCACTAACATTGCATTATACATTATTAATGAAAAAATGCTAAGACAGGTAAGCACTATTTACTCACCTTGGTAAAGCACTGATTGATTCACATGGGCGTTTTTTCAAGCTCAGCCCAGGACCACTCAAGTGACTTACTCTGTGACACAGAGATGAAGGCTGAGGGAATTAAACCCTGGACCACAGTAAACAATTTACTATGTACCTCTCATCTATCCAGATTTTTGGCTCATATTCTTAGTCTGCTCCTCATAAGATCTGTGATTTTCTGCAAATAACTTAGGATTGAAGTCACTAAATAATGACAAACGTTAGTTTCAGGCTTCATATCCTTCAGAAAATGCACGTTAATGCAAAACATGTTATTCTGGCAACTTTTGAAGTTTATAAGAGCAATATTTAAAAATATTTAAAATCTGTTGTGATTGTTGGGCCTTTGACCTTGCCTGCATAGTTTTGGTTCTGTCCAGATTTCTGGTGCTAAAAGGTTGACAAGTTTGATTTACTACCACAGTCTTAATCCTACTCACTAACTGCAAAATATTGGAATCAAATGGTAAAGGAAAACAGGCAAGCTCCCAAACAAGTAAAGAACAGTTTTGTACTTACCATAAATGTAGATGTTCGAGTGTAAACACTGCTGCAGTCATTACACTTGGGTTATCTTGCAGTCAGGCGGGTCCCCAGTCGGCCTGAGTTCCAAAGTCTTGGTCCGGCGTCAGTTGCTGTCGCCTCCTCCCTGACGTCAGTGCGACAGGGGTATATAAGTTGCAGCCGACGCCATTTTCTTCAGTTTTTCTTGTCCCAGATGTCAGGTGCCTCCAAATAGGTAGGCAATTCAAATTGCTAGTAAAGTATACATAAGAAAAGCAAACAACAACTTTCAGTTACCAGCAAATACTCCCCATAGGTAGTAAAGGGTAGAAGGCATAGGTATGTACCAACAAGTAAGAGGAGAAGGAGGGAGGGTATCCTGGACTGCAGCAGTGTTTACACTCGAACATCTACATTTATGGTAGGTACAAAACTGCACTATGTTCATCGTGTTACACTGCTACAGTCATTACACTTGGGTGGAATCCCAAAGCTGAGGTAGGGTGGCTGGTTCTATAAGGCATTAGGGGTGGCTATAAGGCCCTGCAACCCAGCAGTGGCGAAGCCAGCTCTGGATTTAGAGTATAAAGGCAAATGGTAATGCTTGATGAAGGTATGCACAGAACTCCATGTTGCTGCTTCCAAAATATCCTTGGTAGGTACTCCACTGAGGTAGGCAGTTGAAGTGGCTGTTGCCCTGGTGGAGTGAGATCTAATGCTGCTAGGTACAGGTTTCCCATGGTTTGTATAGCAAAAACGTATACAGTGTCCTATCCATTTTGAAATAGTCTGTTTTGAAATGGCTTTTCCCTGTGCTCCTGCAGCATATGCTACCAATAATTGTTCAGATTTTCTGAACGCTTTGGTTTTGTCCAAGTTGAAGCGTAACTGCCTGTGAATGTCCAAAGAATGCAGTAGTCTCTCCCCTTTAGTCTGCGGTTTTGGATAAAAAGTTGGCAAGTGAATAGTTTGGTTTAGAGCCACATTTGATACCACCTTTGGCATAAACGTAGGGTTATTTCTTAAAGACACCCTGTCCTGGTGGAAAATGAGGAATGGTTCCACTGCCATTAGTGCCTGTAATTCTGAAACTCTTCGTGCTGATGTTATTGCCAGTAGCAGAGCAGTTTTCCAAGAGATATATTTTAATTCTGCTGTGTTAGCTGGCTCAAAAGGAGGTAAAGTTAATTTTTCCAAAACAAAGTTGTGGTCCCAAGTTGGAGTAGGTGCTCTACGGGGCGGTCTTATGTTTTTAGCCCCTCTGAGGTACTGTTTTAGCAAAGGATTAGAGAAAATTGGTGGATCCGTGTTGTAATGAGCAGAAATGGCAGAGGCGTGGATCTTGATGGATGAAAAGGAGAGGCCCTTGTCCAGCATCTCAGTTAAATATTGTAATATCTGAGGAATGTTTGGGACAAGAGGGTCAAGGCTGTTAGCCTGGTTCCAGGCACAGAATCTCTTCCATTTATCCGAATAGGCTTTCCTGGTACTAGGCCTTCTGGCCTCCAGAATGACATCCATAACAGCTTTGGAGAGAGGCATTGCTTGCTTGACTAAGGAATTTTCCATGCAGCTAGGTTTAAGGCCTTTAGCTGGCTGTGAAATATCTGATTGTTGTGCTGAGTCAGCAGATGTGGGATTTGAGGCAAACTCCAGGGTGGTTCTTGTGCCAAGTTCTTTAAGATTGGGTACCAGTGCTGGCATGGCCAGTCTAGTGTAATCAGGATCATCTTTGGCTCTTCTTGCCTGGCTTTTATGAGTACCTTTGGAAGGAGAGGTAGTGGTGGGAAAGCGTATACTTGTAGGTTTTTCCAGCTGAATGAGAGGGCATCCACTTTCCATGCATGTGGATGGTAACTCCTTGTGCAGAATTTCTGTAACTGGCAATTCATTGGGGATGCAAACAGATCTATGTCCGGGCTCCACCATTTCTGTGTTATCATTCTGAATATTTGTGGATTCATTTCCCATTCATGGGGATCCATGATGTTTCTGCTTGAGTCGTCTGCCAGTGTGTTTTTCTCTCCTGGCAGGAATTGTGCTTGCAGATGAACTTGGTAGTCTAGAGCGGTGTTCCACAAGGTCATGGCTTGTCTGCAGAGGGGGTAGGAGTGTGTGCCCCCTTGCTTGTTTATGTACCACATAACTGTGGTGTTGTCTGTCTTTAGTAATAGTTGTCCTGGATGCAGCAGGTCCCTGAAAACTATAAGAGCATTTTGTACAGCTAGCATCTCTTTCTGATTGATGTGAAGATGCCTTTGTTCTGTGGGCCACTCGCCCTGTATACATTTTCCTGCCATGTGTGCTCCCCAGGCGTAATCCGATGCATCCGTTGTCAGTGTTTGCCTGGCTGTGGGTTGAGTGAAAGGCTGTCCCTTGTTGAGGTGACAAGCTTGAGCCCACCATCGAAACTCCTGTTGAAGGCAAAGAATTAGTGGTATAACTGTTTCCAAACTTTGACAGTGTTCAGACCATACACTCTTTAGGTACCATTGTAGTTTCCTCATATGCAGTCTGGCATATGGAATTAGTAGTATGCAAGATGCCATGTAACCCAAGGCCTGCAGAATTTGTCTTGCAGGGAGTTGGGGTTTTTGTTGCCATCAATTGAAAGTATTGGGTCAGTTGTCCTTGCTTGTCTGGCGTGAGATAAGCCATTTGGGCCATTGTGTTCAAGCTGGCACCCAGGAATATTATCTCTTGTGAGGGCACTAGTTTTGATTTCTTTTCGTTTACTGTGTACCCCAGGCAACTTAATAACTTTTTTACAAACGCCAGATGCTTTAGAAGAATATCCTTGCTCTCTGCTTGAATCAGGCAGTCGTCCAGGTACGGATAAATCTGAATTCCTTTTTGTCTGCAAAATGCAATTACTGGTGCCAGGCACTTTGTGAAGACCCTGGGTGCAGTAGATAAGCCAAAGGGCAGTGCAGAGAATTGATAGTGCATTGAACCAGCTATGAATCTGAGGTATCTTCTGCAATTTTGTCTGACAGGGACATGCAGGTATGCCTCCTTGAGGTCCAAGGTCACGAGCCAAGCTTTCTTGCCCAGCATGGGAAGAAGCTGCTGTAGTGTCAACATTTTGAATTTCGGAACATCCAGGTAAGTGTTTAGAGAAGAAAGATCCAGAATGGGCTCCAGGCTTTGTCCTTTCTGGGAACCAGAAAGAGTCTTGAGTAAAATCCTTGTCCTTGCTCCTGTGGTGGTACCTTTTGAATAGCTCTCATGTCCATGAGTGCTGTAATTTGTTTTTGAGCCTCTGCCCATTGATTTGGTGGCAGATTTGGCATTCTTTTTAACCTTGGCAGAGTGTGAAAGTGGAACCTGTAACCTTGAGATACAATGTTGAGAACCTATTTGTCTTTGGTGATCCAATGCCAATTGTGATAGAAAAGTGCCAGTTTTCCTCCTAAGGGGGCTGCCAAGAGAGAGCTGTTTGGCAGCTGTAGTAGGAAGTCATTGAGGCTGCTTTTTATATGGTTGGGGCCTGTCTTCCCCTTCCTTCTGGCCTGGTGCACCCCATTGTCGAGGCCTGTAAGGACCTTGTGGTTGACCTCTACCTTTTGGAAGTCTGTATCTGCCCCTTTTAGGTCTGTCTGTAACTGGAAAGGACCAATTCTTTGTTGGCCAATTTCTGCTAAATCGAGGAGGCTGAACCTGTAAGAAATCCTTCACCATTTGCACAGATTTTGCATTATCCTCCATCTTCTTTAATATCTCTTCTGCTTTAACTCCAAACAATACATCCCGCTGCAAAGGTGCAGCCAATAATTTTGCTTTAACATAATCTGGTAATGTATGTTCTTTTAACCAAGCATGCCTTCTAATGACAGAGCCTGTAACTGCTGCTCTACAGGAGGCCTCTAAAGAATCAAAAACACATTGCAAAGTATGTTTTCCCACTTGTTCAGCTGCATGCAATAAATCCTGCATTTCTTTAAAAATAGGAGGATCTGAATTTGGAAGCATTTTTTGTTTCAACTGAGACATCAAAAATTGCTGATATTTTAGCATGTGAAACTGGCAAAATGGCTTGCACCTGTCACCCCTGGGTTTTTGAATACTGGCTAAGGCTCTTGCCACCCCCATAGTGCCTTTTCTAGGCAAGGCTCAAAAGACAAACCCACCCCATAGACAACACAAAGAAAAAAAAAACTAAGGGTAATGCTGCTCAACGCCAGAAGTTTAAACCTCAAGATGCACGCACTCGATACTCTCCTCAGTATGGAGAATATCGATATCTGTGCAGTAACAGAAACCTGGTTCAAGGCTCCCGAGAGCACCCCAGCACTACCAGGCTATACTTCATACCATGCATTCCGGCCCCAAAACTCGAACCGAACCACAAAAGGAGGGGGAGTATCCATATTTATCAAAGATACCCACACCTCCAGGCTAGTGGCACTGCACGAAGCTTTGGAGACCATCCATGTGCAACTAACAGTCTGCAAAACTGACTTTCAGTTTGTAGCTTGCTACAGACCACCCTCCCAAACACAGGAACCTCATTCGGCTTTCCTGAGAACACTGGAGAATATGAAAGTCTCTCCAAACACTATTATACTGGGTGACTTCAACTACCCAAACATTGATTGGGAAAACTACTCAAGCCCAAACACCCTCGCCCAACAGTTCCTAGAATTTATAAACTCAAATGCTATGGAACAACTGGTCACCACTCCCACAAGAGGGGAAAAAGTACAGTTTTGTACCTACCATAAATGTAGATGTCCGATAGGTATGCATCTGCAGTCATCACATATGGGTTGTCCTGCCTCAGGCAGCCCTTCGGTTGGCCGGATTCCAAAGTCTGGGTCCGGCATCGGCTGATGTCGCCTCTTCCCCGACGTCAGAGCGCCTGGGGTATAAAAGCATCAGCCGACGCCATCTTCCTCAGTTTTTCTTGCCCCAGATGCCAGGTGCCCTCTAAGGAAGGCTAAATTTGGAGAAATGCAATAAATTCCAAACATGCACAAAAATATATACACATATAAAAACAAATACACCATAATAGATAACCCCAGCTAGCTATGAGAGGGGAAAGTACCCAAGAAATACCACAGAGGGGAAGGAGGGAGGGTAAACCTGACTGCAGATGCATACCTATCGGACATCTACATTTATGGTAGGTACAAAACTGTACTATGTCCTTCAAGGATGCATCTGCAGTCATCACATATGGGTAGAATACCATAGCCAATCTGGGGGTGGAGGATCTATGTAAAGGATGGTGTAGCTAAAATGCCCTGCAGGACTGCCGTAGCAAAGCCTGCTCTGGATCTGGAATATAAAGGTAAGTTGTAATGCTTGGAAAATGTATGCACGGAGCTCCATGTAGCAGCTTCTAAAATGTCCTTGGTAGCCACCCCTCTTAAGAAGGCTGTGGAGGTGGCTGTGGCTCTGGTCAAATGAGGCCTAATGTTAGTTGGTACAGTTTTTCCATGAAAGGAGTAACAGAAACGAATGCAATTCCCTATCCATTTTGAAATTGTCTGTTTTGAAATTGCTTTTCCTTGTGCACCAGCAGCATATGCAACAAACAACTGGTCAGTTTTTCTGTAATTTTTAGTTCTGTCCAAGTAGTAGCGCAACTGTCTGTGTATGTCCAGGGTGTGCAGAAGCTTTTCCCCTTTGTTTTGTGGATTTGGAAAGAAGGTAGGCAGGTGAATAGCTTGGTTTAATGAGACCCTAGATACCACCTTTGGCATAAATGAAGGATTGGTTCTCAATGAGACTCTGTCTTGATGAAAAATAAGAAATGGCTGTACTGCCATGAGGGCCTGTAACTCAGATACTCTTCTTGCTGAGGTTATGGCCAGAAGGAAGGCAGTCTTCCAAGAGAGGAACTGTAGTTCTGCAGATGCTGCTGGCTCAAAGGGAGGCAGTGTTAGTTTTTCCAACACGAAGTTAAGGTCCCAAGTAGGCAGTGATGGTTTCCTTGGAGGATTGATGTTCTTAATTCCTCTTAGAAACTGTCTTAGCAGAGGATGAGAGAAGACAGGTGGATCAGTATTGTACTCTGCTGAAATTGCTGAAGCATGAATTTTAATGGAAGAGTAAGACAGGCCATTGTGGAGCATTTCTGCTAAATATTCCAGGATATGTGCCATGTTCATAACTGTTGCATCTAGGCCCTTTGAGGTGCTCCAGGTGTGAAATCTTTTCCATTTTGCTGAGTATGCCTTTCTTGTGGAAGGCCTGCGAGCTTCCATGATGATATCCTTCACTCTCTTGGATAGCTTATCCTGGTGATGAGTCAAGTTATTTTCCAGGCAGCTAGCTGTAATGTTTTCAGGTTGGAATGCAGAGTTTTGTAATTGTGCTGTGTCAGGAGAAGCGGCCATTGTGGCAGAAGCCATGGTTTTGAAGCGTCCGTTGTAAGGGTTTGGCTGGCTATTGGTTTGCTGAAGGGCAAACCCCTGTTTGACTGGCTTGCTTGAGCCCACCACAGAAATTCCCTTTGAAGGCATGGGATGAGTGGTATCAAAGTTTCCAGGCTGTGACTGTGCTGAGTCCATAAACCCCTGAGGTACCATTGGATTTTCCTCATATGTAGCCTTGCTTGAAGAATCAGAAGAATGCAAGAAGCCATGTAACCCAGGGCCTGCAGGATTTTCCTTGCAGTCAGCTGAGTTTGTCTTGACAGGTTTTTGAAGTAATCCGGTAGTTGGTTTTGTTTTTCTTCTGTGAGGAAAGCCATTTGGGTGGTTGTGTCCAGATCCGCACCCAGAAAAGTTATTTTTTGGGATGGTACAAGTCTTGACTTGTGAATGTTGACTGTATATCCCAAGGCCTGAAGAAGATAGATGGCATAATTTAAGTGTTTTACCAAAATTTGTTGGCTGTCCGCTTGTATAAGGCAGTCGTCCAGATACGGGTATATTTGCATCCCCTGAAGTCTGCAGTGTGCAATTACTGATGCCAGGCATTTCGTGAATACTCTGGGCGCAGTAGATAAGCCAAAGGGCAATGCTGAGAATTGATAATGCTCTGAACCTGCAAGAAATCTGAAGTGTCTTCTGCAGCTTTGTCTGATAAGGACATGCAGGTATGCCTCCTTGAGGTCCAGAGTTACCAGCCAAGACCCCTTGCCCAGCATGGGAAGGAGTTGCTGTAGAGTCAGCATTTTGAATTTTGGCACAATGAGATAAGTATTTAGTGCGGACAAGTCGAGAATAGGCCTCCATTGCTTTTCTTTTCTTGGAACAAGGAAGAGTCTAGAATAAAATCCTTGGCCTTGTTCTGCGAGAGGAACCTTTTCTATTGCTTTCATTTTCATTAAGTTGGAGATTTGTTTCAAAGCCTCTGCCCTTTGATTTGGTGGCAGGTATGGCATGCCTTTTCTTTTCGGTAATGTGTGGAAATGGAACCTGTATCCTTTGTCTATTATTTGTAGTGTCCATTTGTCCCTTGTAATAATGTGCCAATTCTCTGAAAATAAGGAAAGCTTTCCGCCCAAAGGTGCTTCCAACTGAGCCCTGGTTGGCGGTGTCAAAGTAAAGTCATTGAGTCTGTCCTTGTGCAGCAGTTGTAGGCCCTGCACTACCTCTCTGGTTGGGATGCTGCCATTGACGTCCTCTGTAGGAGCCTCTAGCTTGCCCTCTACCTCTGGCACGCCTGTTCTTGCCTCTCTGAAATCTGTCTGTGTCTGGAAAGGACCAGTTCTTGGAAGGCCAATTTCTGCTGAATCTAGGTGGTTGGACTTGCATAAAATCTTTGACTGTTTGTACAGATTTTGCCTTTTCTTCAAATTTCTTTAACACCTCCTGAGCAGTGGAACCAAATAACTTTTGCTTTTCCAGTGGAGCATCCAGAAGCTTTGCTTTAACATGGTCTGGCATTGATTGTTCCTTCAGCCATGCATGCCTACGTATGACTGCACCTGTCATAGCTGACCTACATGAAGCTTCCAATGCATCAAAACCACACTGCAAGAAATGGTTGCTAACCTGTTGAGAGTTATGTACCAGATCCTGAAGTGATTTGTGATCTAGGGGTTCAGGGGAAGACAGCTTTTTATGCAATTCATCTAACAAATATTCCTGGTACTGTATCATATGAAATTGACAGTTTAAAGCCCTCATAGAAAGGGTAACAGAAGTATACACTTTTTTACCCCATCGCTCTAAAGCCCTGTACTCCCTTTCAGAGGGGAGTGGATTTTTTGTAGTGACAGCTGCAACCCCTTTAGGGCCCTGGGAGATAGTTTCTGGATCAGCAGAGTGGGCCTTGTAAAGGAAAAGGTGTGATTCCGGGACCCTGTAGTACCTATCGGGTTTGGCAGGAGCCGGAGGGAGAGTGTCAGGGGTTGTGCTAGATTCAGAGTACACATCATCAATGACATTCAAAACAGGGGGAATAGCCAAAGGTCTATGTTGAGGCAAATGCAAAAAGGTCCTTAATCTCTTCCTGGAGTCAGAGAATTCCTGGCCCTGCCATTGGAAATGCTCCCTCATAGTGTGCAGAGTTTCCCCAAAAGACAGTTCTTCAGGAGGGGAGGCCGAAGGGATAGATTCCTCTGCATCTGAATCCTCATAGGCCGGAAAAGCCTCCTCCTGGTAGTCCGAGAGAGCAGAGCCATCAGAGGCCTCATCTGAAGAGAGAGGATCAGAGGGCTCAACCCTGGGCCTTTTTTCTGTAGGAGGTTGAGAGCCCCTGTCCGGATGAGGCTGAGAGCCCCTAATTAATGAAATAAGGTCCTCTGCTAGACTAAGGATCTGAGAACCTGTAGTGGGTCCCTGAGAGATAACCCTGGGAGGCATAGATTTTGAGTGCTTAGCAGCTTTAGCCCTAGAGAATGCCTTAATAGACATGGATGCAGGAGGCCTGGCTGCACCACGTGCTGGTGTAGTTTTGTCTAAGGGAATGGTGTCGGAAGGTTCCTGGACACCAGATTCCAATGGAGATTCAACAACCGATACAGTAATGGCCTCCAGGGCCGAGGTTGTCGGTTGTACGGTTTCGGTGGACGGTAGTACCAAGGACTCGGTTTCAGCCGAGACCGAGACACTCGCGGTAGGCCTGGCCGTGGTTTCAGCCGAAACCGTGGACCACGTGTGTCGGTCCTTGTCCTTCCGTTTCTGTATTAAATGTGTAGTCAGAGTCTCCGACAGCATTTTGTAAGCAAAACTAGCCCCAAAAAATTCCTCTGCAAACTCCGACCGACGTCTTAGAGTGCGTCGGTTGAAGGAAGCACAGGCGGAACAGGCTGAGACGTCGTGGTCTGGGTCTAGGCAAGGTAGGCAGTAAGAGTGGAAATCCTTATGAGGTATTTGTTTCCCACAAGTTAAGCAATTATTAATTTTATCTGACATCGGCTGAGGCAAGAAAGAGTCCCCAATGGGGTACTTAGCTTTTGAAGTCTTCGGTTTAGCTGAATTACAGGAGCTGGCCGACCGGTACTTGCGAACTGCTTCTGCTTCGGGCACCACGTGGCAAGAAAGACTGAGGAAGGTGGCGTCGGCTGACGCTTTTATACCCCAGGCGCTCTGACGTCGGGGAAGAGGCAACATCAGCCAACGCCAGACCCAGACTTTGGAATCCGGCCGACCGAAGGGCTGCCTGAGGCAGGACAACCCATATGTGATGACTGCAGATGCATCCTTGAAGGACATCATACTGGATCTGGTCATTACCAACATGGGGTCTCTATGTTCCACACCAGAGGTATACCCCTCATTGGAAAGATCAGACCATAAACAAATCTCACTGGACATCCATATTCCATCCCCACCCCTAGCCAAGGAAACTACGGTGAAGAACTTCTCAAAAGCAAACTTCACACTTCTCAAAACTGAGGTGGAATCCTTCAAAGCCCCCGGGCCAGTGGACAATATGGCCCAAAATGCAGAATCCTTTACAAAAGCATTCTATGGACACCTACAGGAATGCATGGAGCATGCTATCCCAAATAAAACCAAGACTCACTCCTCCAAAGGCAGGAGACCTGTCTGGTGGACCCCGGCCATAAATAAGCTATATAACAGAAGGAGAAAGCTACTACATGACAGAGCAAAATCCCAAAAAGGGAAGGCGTCACTGATCAGTACTAGCAATTAACTGTGATCCCTCATAAAATCTTCTAAGGCCAGCTTTGAAAGAAAAATTGCACAAGACACTAAAGATAATCACAAGGCCTTCTTTAGTTATGTCAGAAACCTGGGAGGCAACTCCCAGATACGCCCTGAGTTAGTGCAAAATGACAAAAAATTCACTGACCCCACAGACATTGCCAACATCCTGGCAGAAAGGTTCAGTGCAAACTTCTTCCCCACTTCCCCCCCCAAAAGAGCAAATGTCTATCCCGACAGAGTGTAGCCTTCCAGAGATCACAGATGCACAGGTGAGAGCTGCCCTCTCCAAAGCTAAAAACACAATATCAATGGGACCAGACGGTGTCCCAGGCTGCGTCTTACACGAGCTCTAAGAAGAACTAAACCCTCATATAAAGTCACTGTTCAGTCTCAGCCTTACTACAGGATATGTTCCCAAGGAATGGCGTACAGCAACAGTGGTCCCACTCCACAAAGGTGGTGCCACAACAGACCCCGGAAACTATTGCCCTATAAGCCTGACTAGCCTGGTCTGCAAAGCTATGGAATGTATCATCAAGCAAATCATAAACAAAGACAATGGGAACCTCCAGACACTGGATCCTACTCAATTCGGCTTCGTTAAGGGCAGATCTTGTCTCTTGAACCTGGTCGACTTCTTTGAAACAGTTACCAAAGCCATAGATGAAGGGAAGGTAGTCCACACAGCCTACCTGGACCTCGTAAAGGCCTTTGACACAATACCCCACTCAGGCATCATAAATAAGCTCACCAGCTTAAATATCAACCCCTATGTCACAAGATGGGTTGCAAACTGGCTCAGGGATAGAACCCACATGGTCAGAATAGCAGGTGCCATGTCAGACTCTAAACCAGTTACAAGTGGTGTCCCACAAGGCTCAGTCCTGGGACCTCTCTTGTCCGGTATATATTTCTCCGAGTTACAGGCTAACACGGGTGGACTATGGCTGACCAAGTTCACAAATGACTGCAAACTGGGTGCTATAATCGACTCTCCGACTGATACAAGCATCCTCCAAAAGGGTCTCACAGAGACGGATAACTGGTGCCAGAGCCATGGCCTAAAGCTAAATGCCAAAAAGTGCATAGTCATCCCCTTTGGAAAAAACAAAGTGCCCACAAATTACCACATAGGTGGTAATCCATTAAGTACGGAAGAAGTAATTAGGGACTTGGGGACCCAAGTAGATAGCAATCTCTCCTTTGACAATCACATTGCCAAAGTGGTTAGAAAGACCTTCTATATAGCCCACCTTATTATGAAAGGGTTCACATCTAGATCAAGAGAGGTCATTGTGCCCCTCTACTCATCACTTATCAGGCCCATAATTGAGTACAATGCCCTGTTTAGGATGTACCTTACCCGACACCTTCAGCAACTGGAAAGACCCCAAAAGTATCTCACCAAGAGGATCAAGGGGCTCAAACAGATGCCCTATGCAGTTCGGCTAAAGAAACTCCAGCTCTACTCAGTTGCGTACCGCCTACTCAGAGGCGATCTGTGTCTGACGTATAAAGCCATGTCCAACCTAGAATTAATGGGCATGCTTCACCTCAGGAAATCTAAATCCCTTAGAGCTACATGCTCCAGGGACCTGAACCTCAGCACAGAAATAAATAAGACATGCTGGAGGGACAGATTCATATCCCAGAGGCTCCCCTCACTCTGGAACAAAATCCCAATCCATGTCAGGCAGAGCCCCTCACTGACCCTCTTCAAGAGAAATCTTGACGAATGGATGGGAGATCGTAAGTTTACCCCTGGGATCTCTTCTGTGTCGCTGCTTGACAGAGGTACAGCAAACAAACCTTAAAAGGGCTACCTTCTGTGACCTACTATACAGAGGCACAGTCAACTAATCTAAAACGGTGGCAAAAACCAAACATACTCTGGCTAGGCTTATAAATGCTCTAGGGCAGATAGCCTAGTATCAACCTATGAACCTATGAAAGTTGCAGACGTATATACTTTCTTTCCTCACCTGTCTAATGCTCTGGAATCTCTGTCAGAGGGAACTGGGTTTTTTGCTGATGAGGCCTTAATCCCTTTGGGTCCCTGAGAAATAGTTTCAGGGTCAGCAACAGGGCTTTTATACAGAAATTTGTGTGAGTCAGGGACTCTGTAATATCTGTCAGGTTTAACTGGGGGTGGAGGTAAGGAGTCAGGATTTAAGGTGGATTCAGTATACACGTCATCCACAATATCCAACACTGGCAGAATAGCAAGGGGTCTGTGTTGAGGTAATAAAAGGAAGTCTCCGAGCCTTTTCTTGGATTCTGAGAAATCCTGCCCTTCCCAATGGAAATGCTCCCTCATGGTATGTAAGGTTTCCCCAAAGGAGAAGTCCTCCGGCGGAGTGGCTGATGGAATTAATTCCTCAGCATCAGAATCCTCATAAGGGGGTAAAGAATATCCTAGGTTGGAGGATGAATCTGAAGAAATGGACACCTGGTCGGATGAGTCATAGTCTGCATCATGTCTGGGCCTTTTATCAGGAGGGGGATGGGACCCCCTGATCACGGTGATAATGTCTTCGGCCATTTTGAGCATTTGTTTCTTAGGCATGGACGGCTGTCCTGGAGAATGCTGTATTTGTTTCTTTGTTTTTAAGGGAAGCTTAGACTTAGTAGAGGGTTTAATGCTTAACTGAGTGGGTCTGAAAATACCCTCTGAAGCTGTGGATTGCTCACCTCTTCGGTTCCCTCTGAAGGGTTAGTTTTGGTAGGCTGAAAAACTTGTGCATCCGAAGGCCCAGCCAGCTCCACCTGGGAGTCAGAGGCGGCCTGTGGTTCTGCAAAAGCAGTCATCAGGGGCTGTGAAGGCACCTCGCTAAAAACCGGAGAGCCGGCGACTGGCCTAGAAGAGGCCTCGTCGTCAGCTTTGGACCTCGTATGCCCATCCTTGTCCTTGCGCTTTTTATGTATTCCGGTCGTCGGAAGTTCCGACGGCATGGTGTAATTGAATTTTCTGCCAAAATAATGTCAGGCAAAATCAAACTGACGCTTAACAGTGCGCTTGTTAAACCTAGCACAAAACCTACAACCAGTGACGTCGTGGTCTGGGCCTAGGCATGGGATACAATAGGAATGGAAATCCTTATGAGGTATTTGCTTCCCACAAGAAATACAGTTATTAACTTTTACTGACATCGGTCTGAGGCAAGAAAAAGTTTCCCCAACAGGGTACTTAGCTTTGTAGAAGACTTCTATTCTGGATTCGGAATGAAAATCTCAGGAGTTGGCCGACCGGCACTTGCGAACTGCTTTTGCTTCGGGCACTGCGTGGAAGAAAGACTGAAGAAAATGGCATCGGCTGCAACTTATATACCCCTGTCGCACTGACGTCAGGGAGGAGGTGACAGCAACCGATGC